>NC_087330.1:6651111-6953055 GCF_037043105.1 Vanessa tameamea | reverse complement strand
CAACATATTAGCTCCCAACATTGCTGGTACATTGGCGATGTAAGGAATGGTTAATTTTTCTTTCAGCGCTAATGTCTATGGACGGTGATGACTTACCAACGGATAGCCCATTTGCCTGTCCGCCTACATATATCATTAAAAATATAATCGTAACCATAAACAATTATTGCGTAAGTGATTACAAAAAAAAAATCAATGCAGTACATGCTTAATATTTTAAAAGTATAAAAATAAAATGAATCATTATTATTGAACAAATCGTAGATTTAGATTACGTACAATGGAAAATGAAATACCTGGTCACCATAGAAGAAAAATTAATCATTTCTTTAACCATTTGACGGTGTCGCTAACGATGTTAACTAAACTAAGATGTTAATCCCTCGTACTCGTAATTACACTGGCTCACTCAACCTTCACGTGAACAGATGAGTGAATGGAACCTATTTAGACGAGCTTGCACAAAGCCATACAGCCGGTAAAACTTTATCAGCTTTTCCCATTTTGATTATTATATTAATACTTTTCTGCGCATCAATATCTACATGTTGATATATACAATGTTGTTTACACCTTTAAAGACGTATCATTTTGTATGTTACCCAACAGATATTAATTTTAAGTGCTTAGTGATATGTTGATGGTGTAACTTTTCCAATAAATAAATAAAATAAATCTACCGAAATAATGCACCAACGTTTAAAATATATTCATAACCGGTTTATACCTTGAATTAAAAAAAAACATTATTGAAATGTCATAGTGCTTCAAGATAGAGTAAGCTAGTGAATCGAACGTTATGAAAACACTCCGGTCCGAGCCAACAGCGCTACCAATGTAACTCTACAGGAACAAAACTCGCAGATAAAATAAAAAATATTTCATATTTTCTTTGCATAAATAAATATTAATATTATCAATTATATTATTGCATTTATCAAGTAAGTCAGATTAAAAAACCGTTCAATACTTCATACTAAAGTTAAATATAATTTTCTTCATATTAAGGTTCTAATTACTTAAATGTCTCTACATGTTATAATATTCAATGACATGATATGTCCAATTCCAAAATCCAAAATCCTGTATGTTTTGTCTCTTTGGATTCCTTTTTCATGTACAGAATTATTAAAAAGTTAGCAAATCGACTCCATTATTGGGCATACATTTTTAAACGATAATGCTATCGTAGGCAGGGTTACGTGGTAGGCCGGGCCGTTATCGTCTCCTTCCGCATGAACGCCCACGTTACGGTGCCCCCGGCCTCCGCCCCCCAAACCCCGGCACCCTCGCGCGACGCTTCTTGACACTTGAATTTAATTTATTTGTTAGATAGTTTACTTTAAATTAAGTACCTAGATATATTTATAGTCTAACAGAGGCGTGGACAAGTTTATCGCCAGGATAAGTTGTACAAACAAAACAGTATATATCTATGTATTTTAAACCTTTATATATACCTAAGTTATAAGGGCCTATGTAATATACTGGGTTATAATTATGTAATGTATCGAAGTTATTAAATACATCAAGTATTCAATTATGGTCAAACTTAATCGAGTAACTTAATCTTATATATTTTTGTAAATATAAAATTAAAATTAATCTGAGAGTTTACTTTAGTCTAGTAAATGCATCTACATAATAGATCATGAACATCGTAAATAGTCGTAATGTTTTTTATTATTAATTACAAAATAAAATTTATACAATTAGTATGACACCATACTACACTACACGTAATATGGTATACCGAGAAATTTTAAAATTTCGAACTACGCGATGATAATTACAATTATTCATATAAGTAAAAATACATTTTACTAGCAAAGAGTTTTTATATTATAATTAAAATTGTAACAAAAAATATTATACAAATTTTATATCAAGACGATTCGGCTGCAGTGCTCGTCCCCTGTCTGCGCGGTGCGGCGCGACTCCTCAGCGGATTACGAAAGCGGACTCACCGCAGAATTACTCGCTAAATATAAAACTTACATTTTTTCTCTTCGACTCGACTACCTCTCAAGTCTAATCAAGTTTAAAATATCTGTCATCCTTTAGAATAAAACGACGAATACTGTGAATGTAGATTAGGTATATATTAAAATTTTAGTAATGGCTCTAATGACCACACGGTCTAAGCCGTGTGTTTGGAGGATAGTGAAAAAGACCTCATCTCAATCCTCGGGTCACACGTAATATCCACTTTTTTAAATACGTTGGCAAACCTTATATAGGATTGCTTAGCGTATAAAAACATCACTAAAGCCTCAACAATCTGTTTGGTATTGGGAGACCGACACTCCAGTAAATACATTCCCAAGAAGGGATGGCCGGCAGACGGGTGACTATAAAAATCTGCCAATCCGATTTCAGGCAGTTTTGTAATTGCGCTGATCCCAAATAAATGGTATAAGAGCTTACGAAGATGATGATGATGTTTGCGAGACAAAAAGCGATTATACAAGATTTATCTTTAATAGGAATTAAATTTTAATATACCTATTAAAAAATAAATAGTTTTAAAGTTTTTAAAAACCATATTTACTGCATAATATTTCCAATTAAATCTATGAATTTTGAAGAAACTCAAATTAAAGTTCATGTAGAATCTCATAAAAATCTAACCTTAATTGCAGATGAAATGAAATGAAATTTAATGGTCACCAAATACGAGTTGTGCACGTAAATTACCTACAAAAGGTAAAATTTAAATTTAAATAGGGAAGTTGTTTAAGCTTCATTATCACTACATAGCATAAAACAAAGTCCTATGTATGCTTAGATCTTTATAATTACTCAACGGATTTTGATGCGGTTTTTTTTAATAGATAGATTGATTCAAGAGGAAGGTTTATATGTATAATACATATACAATATAGTAGAAACACACTGATCATTTTAGAGGTTTCCAAAGTGATGTCGTCAATAAACACATTTTTTGCGCTTACATTGCAAACACTGGCTGAACCCTACGAAATAGATTAAAATAATGTACTACAGTATTGTACACCTTAAAAAGTCTTCAAAAAAATTCTGCAATAGTATATATCAATATCTTAGGGATAGCCCGAAATAACCATTTTTTATCCTTTACTTTACTTTTTTAATCTTTGTCCAATTAAGTACCTTGTATACATTGTGCATTTAATATAGATCAATATGGCCCTTCACAGCATGTAATTTAAATGAATATTTTCGAAGATTTAAAACGCAGGGACATAGCGATTTGTATTGTCTAATGACTGAAAACTATGAACGTTGTAAGACATTCTGTCGCTAGTATTCAATAAAATAATTATTTAACCAAATGAAGACATTTGAAAATGGTCAATGCTAAAGGCTGATCCCAATAATTATATCTTATATGTTATTTTTTTATACATTTACCCTATTTTTACTTTCGTGTAGTGTGCGACGGAAAGTGCTAGTATCTAAGTAGATATTACATAAGTAATATATACATAACATATAGCATTACATAGATATTAAATGAACGATTATATAATACAGCTTTAAAGCCTCAACGCGAAGCCATTTGTATTGAAATGGAAAAAAATATACCGTGCTGAATAAGTATTAAGTAAATATTCAGGATCTAAAATCTTCGCATAATTTCTTTAAATTTAAATGCGTATTGTTTTAAAGAGTATTCGTATAAATCACAGAACGGGCCTATGATTAAAATCTTAAGTCGAATAAATCCGGCGTTATCGAATTGTTTGGGAAATTAATTATTACTTGTTCACTTCGCGGCCGCCAAGTTTCTCGAGAGGGGACTGTTACAGATTCTTAGACACAAAGTAGATAACTGCGTCTACACGGTTAGATTGGATTATGGTTATTTTAAACAATCATCAAATTAAATCCCCGTGTCTTTTAAAATTAATAATATACAAGCTGAACTCGGGACTATACCAGCGAGCAATTTATAAACCGTTACTTATAGCACAACCCCCAATTTGCCGTCTCGAGAGGTGAATTAAAAAAGTAGCATATGTCCTTTCCCGGAACTCAATCTATTTTCATACCAAAATACATCTAAATCGATTCAACGGTTAAGGCGTGAAGAGTTAACACACAGACTTAATTTCCCATTAATAATATTAGTATGGATTTTAATAGATAGTTTAGAGATAGATGTGTCTGATCTGAACATAATAACTTGGTAAATAGGTAAACCTTTGTTATATGACCACCTAATTGTAAAGATTAGAATCATTGAAATACGTTTTCGTATACATAATTTTAATAATATGATAATTATGTTTAACGTCATTATATGCTTGCAAAATATTATCTGCCTCCGTTTGTATTAAACTCGCAGGAATATAATATAATAATAGTACTTTATAAATAGACTCAAATATTAAAAATAGGATCTCTAATAAGATTTCCTAAATTATTATTAAATAGTAATTTGAAACTATTTTGTCAGTTCCGATTTCAGCTTCAAATAATTATCGCTACAGAAAAATTGGTGTTCCTTTTTTATATACTAATATAACGAAGGAACACTAATCCGGAACGCAACAATACTCATAGCTGTTTGGCGCTAGAATACCTGATGAGTAGGTGGTACCCACCCAGGCGGACTTACACAATACCCTACCACATTAAATATATAGTAATAACATAATCCTAACAGAAAAAAAAAATTATCACAGGGGAAGATCAAATAGAAGGCTTAGAAGGCCTCCACTCAGATGAGACGGGCTCTGGTGACAATTCGAACGCGGGTTCCAGTGGAGCTGACGAAGACGCTGCCAGGCTGCGTCTGAAACGGAAGCTTCAGCGTAACCGCACTAGTTTCACCAACGAGCAGATAGATAGCCTTGAAAGAGGTCTGTAGAATAATTAGACGTAATCTCAACCTAAATTAATGCTACTAATTAATTTACTAAGTTTCAAGAAGGTCAGCACTTGTATACACAGCTCCAGCAGTTTGCCTCATGATTTTCATCTACAACATTAATTATAAACCCTTATTAGGGACGTGAGAGAGCTAGCCGGTATTTAAGTTCTAAACTTTCAATGTATATTATTTTTGTCGATTAATCAATACCATGGTATAGGCCTCCTCTCCCTTTTGAAGAGAAGGTTTGGAGCTTATTCTACCACGCTGTTCCAATCTGAGTTGATGGATAAGTAGACATGTGGGAGAATCTCATTGAAACACCTTCACCGCCAAGCACGAGATTAATTATAAACACAAATTAAGCACATGAAAATTCAGTGGTGCATCTCTTGAACTCACAATGATCAGTTAAGATGCATGTGTTCTAACCACTGAGCCATCTTCGATGTATATGTTATATGTCGACATGGTATATTGCAAAAATAAAAAGTTTTACGGTAACCCACACATAGATAACTGTTGATGATATATAAAATTAATTAAAACTTCGATTATGATTACAGAATTTGAACGAACTCATTATCCGGATGTGTTCGCGAGAGAACGACTGGCGGCTAAGATAGGTCTACCGGAAGCCAGGATACAGGTAAGCTGAAACTTTTTTCTTGTCCTTTTAGTGTTTATTAAATTATGTTTGCCGATTCTTAAATTTTTTTTAATTCGATTTTATATTGCATTGATATACATATGGTACACAGTAATAAATATCTTAAAATTAATATCTGTTAATATACTCATTAAAAAAATTTTTATTTACAAAATAATTACGAATTTAAAATTTAAAAATTGCACGTAAACATTCTGGACCAGAAAAGGCAATAAACAAAATATCAAAAAGCATGAACGTAAGCGTAACGCGTAGCGCGCGCGTCGCGTTAACCTGACCCGACCTTAAGGTGTGGTTCTCGAATCGACGCGCGAAGTGGCGTCGCGAGGAGAAGATTCGCAGCCAACGTCGCAGCCCCGACTGCTTCACGAGCGCGCAGCCCGCCCACGCGCCGCTAGCTCACCCGCACGCGCACGCACACCCGCACGCGCACGCGCACGCCGCGCCCGCGCTCCCCGCGCCGCCCGCCCCGCACGCGCCGCACGCGCAGCACGCGCAGCACGCGCCGTACCAGTCGCCGCTCAACGTCGACACTTACAGGTAGCTTCAGCATTCCCATTCGATTCTCCTTATTTTTTTTAGCCTTCCTTCCAATAAATTACTATTTTTCGAACATTCTTTAAATATTTTTTGTTTACTCCAAAGATTATTTTTGCAATGAAAGAATGTAATAAAAAGATTGAGAATTTCGTATCACATTTATATATTTCATAGTATTACTTGCCGTAGTCACGATCTGACTGAGCACCTTAACTTGTAACCACTTCTGTAAGAGTTGCATCTGTAGATGAACGTTGTTTCTTACAGAACGTTGTTTGTGTATTTAAAAAGATTTTGCGATAATGATAAAATAAAGAAAAATAAAAAAAATATGGATAATATTTAAAGTTTTAATATTTTCAGTCCCCTCACTCCCATGGGCTACAGCACAAGCGGTATGGTGGGTGACACGCCTGTTTGCGAGAGTGGCGAGTCTGATCTATGCAAAAGCGGTTTCCTGGGTTATCCTCGGTACGAGCTGCCATACCGGCAGCCTAACCCATACGTCAACCACAGCTACCATCATGAACCATCATCGCCTCCTCCAGGTACATTTTCTATTATGTACAGCCTTATGACATGATATCTCTATAAAACGTCTTTACTAATATTGTTACTGTGGCTTTCTTTTAGAACTTGGCGGACTACTTGGTGCGGGCGTATCTGTCCCATTAGCTGTACCGGGACAGGACTCTCAGCAGTACTGGTCGCGCCTCCAGTGACCCTGGTGGAGCTAGGCACCTAACATAATACCCAAGGCACATCAAACACACCTTAGACAAAATTGAAACCCAAAAACTTTATTTTTCTGGTGGTACTGAGACAGTGGTATATGTTCCCATGTGTTTAATATTACAACAAAAGTAGTATCGTAAATATTATTAATTAACTAATTAATACTTGACGTTAACTATCTAAATTATAAATTACATGAACTATTATTAAAAAAACGCAAAAGAAAATTTGGGATTAAATAAACATTATGAACAATTGAAAAATATATTTTATTTAAATAATTTCAAATTAAGATAAACCTTAACCTAGAAGTCCATTTAAATACCTTAGCAATCTTGGTATTGTCAACAATGAAGCACAATAAATATCTCGCACAACCGACTTAAGTATTTTATGAATATTATTTATATTTTATTGTACGGAATAGTATAAAGAATTAACATATCTACAAAATCCACAAACAGGAAAATGAGCACAAAATAAGGCTCAAATGTACTTTATGTAATTTTGTAAATTAGACTATTTCATTCAAGGAAAATATAAATGCAAGAGAGCTGAGTGGCATTCCAACACGCAAAAAAAATATGTTAGCAAAATTAACATATTAAAAAAATGTTTGATCGTAAAGTTAAATGGAATTGTCTACAAGATTTTAAATTCCTTTCAATTACTTTGTTAGAAGTATGGGAACCCTAATGTTAACTTTTAAGTCAAACATGATTATCTCTTTGTACTAGAATTATATTTTTGAATGAAATAATTTAATAGAAAGCATATGTATAAGTGTTACATTTATTTTATAATATTCTTTTTGTAGTCTTAGATAAGTTAGATATAAGTCCATATGTATATTTGTTGTAAATCTTTCAAAGCAAAATTAATATTATGATGATTCGAGTAGTGACCCTGACATGACTAAATCTATTGAAACATTAAATATTTGGCATTAAATAAAATATTTTAACACTGGCAACATTTTAATGTTGAATGAATAGAGGATAATGAACTTGATTTACGTTAAAAAACAAAAACAGAATTGGTTTGTGTATCAGCATATAGTATATTTTTTCATAAATTCCTCCCAAATCCCAATAGATCTAATTGTAAATAATGTTCTTAGGTGTGACTGTTATTTGTGATGATTTCTTAGACGTAATATTCCATTTTTTCTACATACATGTAATTGCAAGTCCACTACACTTAAGAACAAATAAATTAAAGACGCTAAATTTCAATTATTTAGGGTATTCGTTTCGAATTTATTAATATTAGTTGTAAACTGTATAGGAATTATAAAATTGTGAATAACTGTGTGATGTCGATAATGCATTTTATTGGTTGGATTGTAATTATAACATGAAATACATTTTTGGATCAAATCATTATCATTATTTTATTTCAAACTACCTTTTTTATAATTTGTAAAACGAAGAACAATTAGCTCCATTAACGACTGTAGATCTACCATATGAAGAGAAAAGCCAAATAAATAACATTTGACAGGAAATTGACGCGATATCATTGGTCGAGAGCTTGAATAATCTGTGATATTCACTTTGGCATCGCATGAAATACCTAAATTTAAGGTTTGTTTATCTTTAATCCTACTTCGATTGGAATAGGCCTTAACTAATAACTAATAGACTTAAGACCTAAGTTCAAATCTTCATTTCGAGTTTATTGTCCTGAAATTCAATATTCAGTCGCAGAAAAGATCACAGGGTTACTCTCCTCGGTAAGCCTGTATAACTTAGTCCTGGGCCTAAATATGTCTCCGGACGTGTCGGCCTGTCATCTCATTGGATTATGAGAGTAAGGACCTGACCCGACTTTATGTGCACATTGCACTATCTCCCTATTGTGGCCTAGTTTTTAAATTAGATTCCCGGGTTAAAAGTCAGTCAGAACTTTTATTTTGACCACTACAAAACTCAAGGCTTTGTATTACATGTGGTATTCTGAGATAAAATTAAAGTAACTTTTATCAATTGGCAATATATATTTTCCATTACAGTTGGCAGAACATTATTTTCAGATTACTTATGGCAGATGTGATCTGCCGTATAAAATAAATACTAACATATATAAATAAAATAAATAAATAATATTGATTGATTTCTTAAATATTAAATACGATTTTATATATAGTGTTCTAAAAAAAACAACTTTGGTATCAAAATTAATATAATTAAAGCTTTCAATATTTCACACCGAAGTGATTTGAAAATGTAATATTATCAATAACAAATAGCTTCTATCTAAACAGACATCACAAGATCACACAATAATTAAGTCATATATTAAAATTAATTTAATTCAATCTCTTCTGAAACACAATACAATATTCCTACCTAAAGGTATGGCTACACATTTTGGTCTTACTTAATAATTGAACGAATCACTTATTTTGAGCTTATATAATTGAAAATTTCAATTTAGAAACATTTAAATTAGTTAAAAAATTCCTACATGCAAAAAAACTAAAGGTAAATTTGAATACACTAATATTTTTATTTATTTTGTACTTTGAATACCAACTAGCATTCTAACATTCGATATAATCAATTGGTTCGATTTTATTATCTATATAATTGAATTGACAATCTAAATAACAACTTTGATCATAATTTCTCATTCAAAAAAGCATCTATATCATTGAGCAAATCGTTATCTGTGCTGTCATTTCTCTTTAAATTTTTATGACAGCTCGCTACAACATCTGGCACATTTTTAACTAAATCTAAATCAAGATCTGATACAGTAATTTCATTATCTTCGTTTTCATCACATAAGTCCACAATATCTACGGGTTCGGCTATTCTAGTAGTTTCTACATCTATGACGTCATCATCAGTCATTATTGCCAAATCTGAGTTCCCTACTTCTATACTTATAAATTGTACTTCCGTGTCCGAGTCATTGTTTTTACTAGCGGTATCGTATTCATCGTCTCTACTCTCGCTAAACGATTTAGTCGCGCTCCTATTTCTAACTAACCTAGGTTTTGGTATTTGTTCAGCTATTTTAATCCTCTTAAACTCGTAACAATTATCGACAAGTTCATTTTGTATCTCGTACAAGTCACTGTGTTCCGATAATGTTCGCTTCCTATTGATTTCCTCGCTTCGTTTTGGTCCCGTTTTAGCTTGGCAGGTTTGTGCTGGCGCATTCTTGTCAAGTTTCTTATAAACAATGGAATTACTTCTAACAACTTTGATTATTTTATTTCCAGACGTTGTGATTGTTTCGTGGGTTGACAATTTTCTTTTCCTACTTAAATTAAGAGTTATGGGTGTTTGGTGTATAATTGTTTCTGAAACTTTTTTCCTCGCTCTGATTTCGTCTAACGATAGAACTTTAAAATCTAACGAGTTTCTTCTTTCTGTCGCTTGCTGTTTACCTGAGATCTCGTCGAGAGAAAGCTTGTCGTATTTAGTCGTCAGGTTAGTTCGGACAATTTTCCGCTCTTTCGGTGGCTCGGCTTGAGGGAGGGAATCGTAGCTGTAGAAGGCTGCAGCTTCAGCTTGTATTTTCTCCAAGAGGAGCAGTTCCAAGGACTTCGTGCGCGCAATTTTCTGCGCGTCGTCCGCCGACAGAGTTTTAGTAGGCGTCGAGGATGGGGCGCTTTCGTTATCAGATTCTGCAAGAACACACCAAGTAATCGCTGAGTAAATTGATTTAAACGCGAATGATTTTCGTAATTAATTTTGATACGACCACGATTACTAGCGATGTGTCCTTGTAAGTCTAATCTGAAAGCGTCCCGAGGGTGGGCGGTCAAAAATAATTACAAAAATCATATTATGAAACGAAATTTATTTGCTCGTTGATAAATTAACACAATTTCATTAAAAACAAAGCCAAACTACATTCTTTTCCAATACCGGTTCCTATATCAGATAAAGAGTTTATTAGCTTAAATGAACCGCCTTAAACACACTCAGTTCTACTATTAAACATATCTTGAAATTCTTATACAACCGTAAGTCTAAGATTAACATAACAACAACCCCGTATGCAAACAAGAATCGGTACTAGCACAATCAATTCATTAACAATTCATTTTCTAATGAAAGATCTTTTATATAAAAACAAATCCAACTTTCCGTATAAACGATAAAAGATATCCCATTAAACTACTGTTGTAAACTTCAAGCGCTCGTCCGGCACAGTTCTCCATACAGCTAGGATACGGCACTCTTTACATTTCAATGGATATAAACAAAATAAATATTATATTTATCAAAAGTGCATCTCAAAACTACATTCTACATCAATTCAATGCATGACTCGAGTCCTTTGACTTTATAAACGAATTCCAAGATCTTAATTCTCATCTGCGTTAAATGAATTAAAACATTCAAACACTATACTTTAAAATTATATTAAGTATCAACTAAAATAACACTTGTTAATAAAAAAAATATTATGCGGTAATAAAACTAAATGTTATAATCTATTGATTGAAGAGTGAAATAAAAATTGTATACTTTACGGGGAATTATCAGAATAATCTTTTCATGATGCTCTATATAATTCATTGTCTATACATTTCATTTCCACAGATTATAATCGAAGTTTAATGCCATCGATATTTTTGTTATTTATATATATTTTTTTACTTCACTCTTTAATATAAAATATAACGAAAATAATAATGTTTCTTTAAAACTAAGTGGGATAAATAATTTTTCAATTAATTCAAGAATTAACCTTATATAAAACCTGTAATATACATAAACACTTAAAAGGTACGAGCGAAACCAATAATTAAAAAAAAAAAAATAGTTGCCAATATTTAAAGCAACCATATTTTGTACTAACAATTTTACTGAACGTAATATTTCATATGAGTGAATTTAAAAACTTGTTTCTTTATTATATTTATATAAATTAAGGTAGAAAAAAAATCACGCTTATCTAAATCTATCCCCCACCAGTTTTTTTTTTTTCATTAAATATGGATAAATTCATTCCATACATAAATAATAATGACTAGGCGTACCATGGACCCTAAACAAATACATTTCATCAACCTGTCCCGTCTTATTGCAGTTCTTTAGTATAGGAACTTTGCTATCAGTGCGAAATTATTATAAGAATCATCAGAAGTTAGTCGCCACACATACCAAAGTACTATCATATTGGTAATTGGAAGCATTATCAGATAATTCCATGAACCGCTAAGCTATCAGTTTTTCGATTATTTATTTTATTATATAACTTTCCTAAATTGTTATTACAATCTTAAGCGCGATAATTTTACATAATCGATTATGCAGAAAGGCTCATTGCGGATTCATTTATATCAAACGTCACATTTATTACAATTAGCCGTTCTACATAATCTGTGACACGTCTAAACAATTTTTTTTTTTTAATTTTATCGTAACTATCTATTCACGGTGCGAAATGTAATACGAGGGAGACCCACAGTGTGTATATACTAGAGCCCCTCTAAAAAATCCTATACTAACATACAAACAATTTAAAGGCATAAAGCTTTTTTTTCTTTTTTTTTTTTCTTCACTTACAATAATGAGTTATAGTAATCGTGTATATATATTTTTATTTGTATTTTCACATATTATTTAAACCTATTTATATGTACTTTACTATTAAAGACAAGGATTATATCAACATCTATTAAAAAAGGTTTGGTTTCACATAGACATTCCCGTCCATCAAGACTCGAAAGTCTTGAACACCAAATTGTTATATAATTTTATTAATATCGTAAATCTACAAAACAAAAAAGCCACAGACATCAATGAAGTATAATTAGCTAAGATATGAAAGAGAAGTACACTATAATTTATTGCACATACAAAAATACCGACTTCACATTTCACATTTTGAGTCGGGAGAGAGCTAGAATATATGACTCTACGACTCATGACACAGAAAGTTGTTAACGAATTCAACTTTACCCTTAAAATGTCACTAAGTATAAATGAAACAAAAGGCCGCCTCCTCCGGCAACACAAATATTGCAATAAATATTTTCGATTCAGTCAACACTAGCTAGCTTAAAAACTCCATATAAACCAACTGAATCCTGCACTAGCTCTATAAATACTATTTAATTGACTAACCAATAATATAAGAGAAAATAACTAATTACCTTCAATAATAATAATAATCAGGCTCTTAGTAGCAGACTGGGTAATTCAATAAATCTACATACTCGGAAAGTAAATTCTCATTAAATGTCTAGTATTATTATTCCAGTCTGCATTCAAACGAAAATGATAAATAGTACATTCTTAGTGAGTAAAATAAATAATATTTCTAACACAATGTTCACACTTGTGGTTTTTAAGCGTAAATTGCTTGTGACTGAATTTCCTTCTAACAAAAATATCACAAGTATGAACAGTGCTGAAAATAGCTACTCGTTACAATAGTGTTTCTGTTAATTGCATTGGCACACGCTACTATTACTGAATTCTGTTCATATTTCATGTCATCTTGTCCGCAGATCATTTTAAAGACACATCATGACAGAAACTATATATTAGTGCCAAATTCAGCATTTTCTAAAGCACAGTGTTAGTTTAAAAGTGAGCGTTCATTAATTTAACAATAGTTACATCTTAATACTACATGCGCTCACTGCGGGGTTGGAGTTCTCAAAAAACATTACATAGTTTAATTCCATTAATATGATTAGTGGACATTTTGTCTATACATCACTCCTTCATGTTTTATTGTTTGAATGAAAACTCTAGACCCCACAATTTATGTTCGATCTCAACTTCACTGAATTTTAAATCCATGTGTCACAATAATGTCTGTTAACTCACTTCAATGGTTTTCAATATAGTCCGCAGTGAACAGAGACCATAAGCCCAGTCAGACGACTCGAGAATTAAATATAGACGCTTCTTATTCTTTCACTTTTAATCATACAATTTCCATCCAAAATATAAGTATCTTCATATTTGTATTGAAAATAATATATATCATTTAGCTGTATATTCATATATAATCGTATTTTCGGTTCTCCAACGCCACTGACGTCAATCTTACCCTTCATACATTATTCATTGTATTATGATTAAAATTAACTCACAATAAATTTCACAACATTTTGTATTATAAATTTATCAAACAACCTAAGATGATATAATGCAAGGGGTACATACAAGGTCAGAATCTTCAACGATCGGAGAAGCGTCCCTCGAATCGTCCGCGCGGGGCTTAGTACATGTAGTTTCAGTAGAGTCGCATACCTTCCTCGAAGTTGACGACAAGGGGGTCGACGGGCAGCGGCGCGTATGGACTGGGCTGCGGCTCGTGTGCGTGCGCGTGTGAGTGCGCGTGCGCGTGCGCGTGTGCGTGGGCGTGCGCGTGCGCCGCCACCACGCGGCGCGGCAGCAGATCACTCGTGCCCGGGAGTACACCTAGGATCGCGGAATCCAGCACCACTGCAAAGTTTATACACATGAATGAGCGACAAATCTAGTGTAGTTATACCAGTAATAAATCATTTCACGATATATTAACTTATGAAAAGATACACTTAAAATAATCAGTGAATCATTATATCACATTAGTGAAATTGAGAATGTATATAATGAATGTATATAGTATAAAAACAGTAAAGTTAATAAAAACCTTGTTGTCTCTGCTGTGGCCAAAGTAGGGGCACGGGTGCAGGAGCGGGAGCGGGCACTGCGGCGACAGCGGCTACGCTTGCACTCATAGGTCCACTTTCCACTAAGGAATCTGGCACATTGCTAGTTGCTTGAGCCTGAAATATATTATATAACAATGACATATTACTTGAAATAAACCTTTATAATTTTAATATCTGCTAATGCTACTTAAATAAAAGAAAGAATATATCTAACTACCATTCTGTACCTGTTGCTGTTGAAAACGATATTAACTTTAAGGCATAACATCATCATATGATTTATTGAAATCTTATTATATTACTTCATATGAAATAAAATATTATAAAAAGCTTGAAATTTTCATAAAAAGCTGAAGAATATGCTTGGTTGTACTAATAATAAAATCATAAGCTAATTAGAAAATGTTTTGTACTAAAAAGCCTGTTTATTGAGAAATGTTACTAGCTACATCTAAATTACATTACAACCCTCAAGCATGGAGCAGTAACAATAAGACACACTCAGTTGTTTCCTTTCTATTCTATCTAGATACAGTTATCTTATTAATAAGTTGTATTTTGTTATATATTTTAAGTGTATGAAATGGGTATAAATCATATAAACACTGGTGCAATAATGGGGTCTATATATATTTTTGTATATAACATAAAAACTGAAGTAATATCCTGCAAATGGCCATGTGGAGGGCTAAGGACTTCTCCCCTTTTGAGGAGAATGTTTGCAGCTAATACCACCATGCTGCCCCAATGCAGGTTGGTAGATATACATGTAGCAGAATTGCAGATATATAAAAATGATACTTTGTGATCATATCATATACCAAGTACAACTGTATAACCATTAAACATGGCATTTCCAATGTATAAGCAATTAATAATATATTGTCACTTCACTTTACTTTCCTTATTGTAAGAATAAACGAGTTTACATACATTGATCATAGGTGCTGGTTGGCTTGGTGCTATACCATCAGTACGAGCATCGGGATTCTTATGCATGAAAGGGCAGTGCTTCTTGCGGCAGCCTCCAGGTTGATTTTCCCAGTAACAAGGGATCTGCTTACGATTTTTCTAGAAAAATATAACAACCATAGTAATATTTTAGGTTAGTAAATATGAGAGAATAAATTAATTTTTATTACATTAAATAATATTAAGGGTTGATATACTCAATTATATTTAAAATTTACTTACCCTAAGTTCCATATGGCGTAATTTACAGCCTTTATCGAGACATTTGCCTTGTTGCCAAGCAGTGCACATTGTTTCACAGCCTAGAGCTGACGGCTCATGACGGAATACGCAATTATCCCCCTATAATAAAAACCAAATATATTATTGTATCCTGTACGGGTATAATTTTAAAAGTAAAGTTAAATAATTACAAATTCGAATAATCCTATGAGATGTTTTAAATTGTTTCGGTTTAAGAGCTTAAATTGCACTGTTCGATTGTTACACAATTGAAGAACCTTCGAAACATAAACAAAATAATATACAAATGTTATGTAAAATACAGTTGATCTGATTTTTTATTTATATTGTCAAAATACATACTTAAATTAAACCAAAATGAGGATACCTTAGTGCACGTGGAATAATAATAGAAATAGCAATCGTTAAATTTTCTCGGCGACTCCATCGTTTGATCGGTAACCCGGGTTCTGCAAAAATTTTTTTGTACACTTAGATTTACAATCACAACACTTTTCACTGCGGCTACGAAGTATCAAACAATTGTTCTATATAATCATTCAAGAATAATTGGAATATCAATAGATGTGAGGGACAAAACTAAATTTTCATTTTGACAATACGTGAAGCATGTCGCGGTTATAAATTCTTAATATAATTATGTTAATTCTAATTTTTATGACACTTATTACTCACCGTATAATTGGTAAACAAAAACTAATTAAAACAACACGAAATATCTACACAACACCCCTATCTAACATAAAATAATAAGAATGTCACTATTAGAAAGAAAATGTAGTAGATATGGCGGACATGTGGCGGAAGGCGAACTTTCATTTCATTTCACTCAACTCTCAAGAATCAAGTTGTTAAAACGTTGTCTATAACAAGGTAAACCATAGAGAACTTTATTATGAATACCTTTTCTAATATATTATTATATTCTTATAAAACAAGGAAACATATATTTTTAATATATAAAATATGTATACTCTAATTTTATACATTGATACAAAAAAAATATATTTGGCAAATTATAAATTTTGAACAAACAAAACGCTTATGATCATTTATTTATAGTTGATCATTGATGACAGTTTTACGTTCAAACTACGAAACAAAGTTTTTTATGTTAAACGTCGACGGTCATTTATATTGTTGGATACTTACAAATAACGGTTTTTTTTTTGTTTAAATAACAATCCATAGCCCCATACGTATAATGTATAATTTAAGTAATGGGAACTTACAGTGCAATGCATAGTCATACGCAGTTCTTTCCTTTCGGGTTTTTCGTCTGACTGAGAAGTCAGGATTAAAATACTTTTGTATTTTATATATGTGCCTTATCGTAATTAAAAAACAATTCTAATTTTCTAGCAATACCATAATATAAATGTCAGTCGACAATTTGTCTTTTTAATGCTACTCCTAAATTTAATTAATTTAAAATATTTTCTACGCCGGCGTGTAACTTGGCAAGAGTCATTAAATGCGCAACAGTATTCGATTTTAGATTTCTCTAGAGAATAGAGTCTCTGCTCTCTAGTATGAGACGCAACGCGGGGAACGAGGTAGCATCGTTCCGAGCGCGGGATTGGTTATAGTTGGTCAATGCCACTTAATGCAATTGGTCAGTCATGACTCATAAGTTCTTGTGTCTCGTAATGCGTCTACGTTGGTACTTGATACGTTCCCTTAGCTGCCGAGTTGCGTGACTAAAATTGTACCATTTAATTATGTTATTGCTTGATTAAATCTTTATGCTACAAATAAATACAATTTTACGTCAGGTACAATATTTTGTTTTATTGTTATCGTTTTTATTAAATATATATTGTATTTAATGCTCATAAAATAATTTACGAATTAATCCATTTTTAATTCTAGGCTGACATTTTTTATAATCTTGCAATAACTATCGTGTAATGTATGCACATGCACCTAAAACTCATAAATGTTAAACTGTTTTTGGTGCACTCAATGTACAGTCGAGGTAAGAAAAGGTTCGTCACCTTAAGATCTATTTTCGTGTGCTCAGTATGAGCGATAACCTTCTTTACCGATTGAGTATGACATATTGCGTCGCAATGTCATTATAAGTCGCATCTAGGAAAGAGTATAATAACGTTTAAAAGCTATAATAAGAAGAAGCAGTCAATTGGTAAGACAATTACCAACTTTTCACGAAATCTCATAGTCCTTCGCGAATGCTCGCGTAACATCGGAGATTAGGACATTGTCTTGTCTCTTATAAAAGAAAGTGCATAGTAGTAATCCTACTTCCTACTAATATTATAAACGCGAAATTTTGTGTGTATGTATGTATATGGCTGATTTCTCTGAGATATGGATGGATGTTTGCTACTCTTTCACGTAAAATTTACGGACGGAACGTAGACGGAAGTAGTAAATAAAATAGTAAAAACAAATAGTAATTATGGTAAAATTTATTCATTTAAAGAAATCTTATTTATTTTATTAAAAACGAGTATATCCGCCATTCGTATCAATCACAGCTTGTCGCTGTAGCATTGATCCAACAAGGCGAGAGCATAATATGTTGGTTCCTCTGAAACCCTTCCAGACACTTCGGCAATGTTCTACAACAGCTGCTTTGGTTCTATCGTTATTATTTATCCACCGCTGAACCTTCAAACCCCATAGATTTTTGATAGGGTATATCCGCCGCTTTTGCAGGCCAACGAATCACCACCACTTCCCGGCGCCGATGGAACCACTCATCACACGTCAGTGTCATTACATTAACCGTAACTTAAAATAACGGCCGAATAATATTACAAGCGTTTTTATTCTAAGATTGCAAGATATTGCAAGAAAATATATGACACTGACAGACTTTGACAATTCAGTAGAAGATATCATATCTAGTTTAAAACTTGTAATGACTGATTAGGCTATAAAAAAGTTTTTATGTTGATATGACACTAGACGTAATCCAAAGATGTTACACTATTTTGAACCAAGTTAGCATACTATGTTAGTTTAATTTTATAAGCAGTTGTCTCTTTAGTGCCTTAGATTCAAAAGGTGCTAAGAGTTTGCGATTTGATAAAGGAATTTGAAAACTGGCGAAGGTTTTCTTACTCTGACTGTACATGGGGCGAATTTTCTCCCTCTATGCCAAAACCTTACCAACAGTTTATATGTATTATTATCTATACTTACCAAGTTACGTACTTTACTTTTGAGCTACGGCCTTAGGCTTAAATTTTCATTTAAACGTTTAGCGGGTCTTAGTTCAACTCTTATTTCTCTGTTTCTCTTGTGAATTTCCATGAGTTAACTCAACATAAATTCTCAACCACTCATATCGGCATTGTTAGCTTTACATTATTATGTAGTAGAATTTATTATGACAATTTAATAACGGCACAATTACTTATAGATGACATAGTAAAAATTTGGAATTTTATACTTAAATTCGACTTGAAACGTAAAAGATACTAGCATTGTGCACTTACAAGCTCTTATTTGATTTGATATTATGAATTTAAATTATTGTTCGGTTTTTAGTAGTTATTTTGTTAGTAATGTTAAAATTACATAATTCAATATTCCGTTTTATACTTTTAAATAGTTAGTTTATAAAATATTTATCTATTAATTCAATATTTTGATACATTCAGCATTGCAGGTAATAGAAAATAACGAACAAAAGCTGTGTTGTATGAACTTTATTTATCAATATTACATCATGATTTAATACATTATTTTTAAAATAAATAAATGCTCAAGTTATAAGTCGTTTCATGTAAAGCAATACTAGAGGATATTCGTAATAATTATCGTTAATAATAAAATATATCGAGACAGTGACAGTTAATAACATCAGACCATCGTTTAAAAAAATATTTTAAACAATTTTTTTTTTCAAGTAACAAATCGGAAAAACAACAGTTTTAAAACATAATTTACAGTTCTTTCCTTTTCAACATTTTACCAATTCAACATATTTCCGAATCTTCGTAATTTTAACAATATCAATTTAACAGGCGTAGAATTAACGGAAACATCTGCGTAAGATACAAATTATGTAAACGAAAGAGACGAGCGTATACAACACAAGTAGCAATAGTTTAAATAATGGACGAATATGATATAAAATCAGTCATAATTATTTCATAATACTCATTTACATTGAATTTTCATTCTAAGAGACATAATAACCAGATTTAAATTGTTTAACTACTTAACTTACGAATTAAATTGACATTTTATAATTTGACTAAAAGACAAAATTAATATTTTGAATTTAATTACCAATATAAGTAAACTTTTAATTACTGAAGCTAATTTACTCAAATTTCGAGATATGAATATCTACAACTCATTTATGAAGTAAAAAAAAGTATGCTATGCAAATTCAATGCACATGAGCATTTACAGAAAATAAATATTAAGAAAAAAAAAATATCAATGTCAACAAAAATCCAAAAAAATTTAAAATTGAATAAAATTTGTACACATACCAATACTGTGGGAATGTTTATATAATTTAGTAAGTTAGCGTGGGGTTAAGATGGGGTTTAAATAATTATATAAAGTTAACGGCCTCATCGCAGCTATAAAAGTTTTCTACAAACCTACTGGATGATTGCAAACAGTTTCATACACAATATAACACCGAGTATTCCTCGCAAGACTCAACCTGAGAACAGTCTTTAAACTCATTAAAACAAACCAATACAAATTACATAATCAATAATTACAAGCATTTCTAAAGACTGCACATTTATTCAACTTTAACATTTAGGCGTTTCGACTTCAAGTCGACTTTTAATTGCTATCTTTAGAAATACATATACACAAACATTTACATACTAAACGAAATACAACATAATGTGATTATATATCAATTGTAGTTTTCAATTACAATGAAGACTACATTGATTACATACAATAAGAAAAATTGATTTCACTACTGGACTATTTATATATCTTTAGGTATTTTTGCCTCTAGAATCGTAGTGTAGTTTTCTAGGATACACAATATTAAAATATTTATCTTGTTATATCTTTTAGGGTCACTGGCTGAACGAAGTACTTTATTTATACAGCGTCTATCTAAAATGGGAACGTATTATTAAGCCTGGCAACAAAAGCATGTAAACTTTTAACAGTTTGTTTCTATAACTAATGGGACAGTTTAATTTTACAACAAACAATTGCCACACGTGCATTCTATTTAAAACTCCGTGTCCAATAGTTATACGTTACATAGTATACACTCATTCTTCAAATGGCAAGACAGTCATATTCTCATGAAACCTATACATTCCCATTACATGACGGTCCCTCGCTAAGTCACAAAAATTTCATATGTATACCCTGCTTAAACTATACTGTTTACCTATTGTCATGTTAATTGTACAAAACAAGGGACCAAGGACGCTTTAATCTCACAAAACAGTAACACAGTGATTCACTAGTACTAGACTTACTAGAACAAACAATTCTAGGAACTAAATGAATGGTGAAAAGCGTTGAAATGAATTGGGGGATCCCCCCAACATGGACTTCTATCACAAGGTTAAAGGAGCGCGAGACACACGCTTTATATAATGGTAATAAAGTTTAGTATTATATCGTGGACCGCACGTCATGATCGAATGAGGGCGATGGAGTTGCTTTCCGAACGGAAGAGCGAGTAGGTCTATCTCTTCGAGGAGCTTTTGATCTGTTGCAGTTTAAGGCGTAAGGCGTCGACGGCGGCCTCGTTTTTCTGAGAAATTGCTTGTGTCGTGTGAAGCTGGAAAAAATTAAATAGTTTATACTTAAATGTATATATGATATAGGTACATATATACTCAATTTCAAAGACATCAAAAGTAAAGAAAAATAAATACCTTTGACCTAGAATTGGCATGATATTCATTAAAGATTATTAAGAACTTTTGAATGGCGAAGTTGCTATGGTAACTTTAGAAGTTAAATTATAGTTGATATAAACAGTTTAGTGAAATAGTATTTTATTATGAACAAATATATATTCATTGAGAATTTTTTGTAATACATTACATACATTTTAAATACTTTATATATTTGTCAAATTGAACAAGTTACCTCTAGCTGTGGATCGATGCTGTGTGGGCGGGACAGCGTGTTTTCGTTGATAGATTCCGCGAGCGCCCTATTGTCGCTGATGGGTGTTCGCGGCTGTGACGATGGGTTAGACTCGGTTTTTAAGCCGGCTTTAGCCTGGTGAGAAATAAAACATAAATTATATTAAACGTAAAAAAATAATATATAGGTATATCAAAATATTTTTTGACAAAAAATCCTCATTATTTTAATGTATCAAATTTACGCTTTTATTATTTGAACGACAAAAACCTCATTTTAAAATAACAAACATACCTGTAATGCTCTTAGCTTTTCTAAGAAAATAACATGTGACTTTTCATCATTTTCATTGCTAATATCTGAAACAAAAGGTTACATTATTTTTAATTGTTTCATATCTATGGTTTTAGTTTCTAGGAAATGTATAATTAACTCGAAAACATATATCAAGATTGATAAATTATTAATATTGAATCAATGTTCTTTCTCTATAAAAAATACGATATTTCTTTTTTTTTATACAAAAAAAATTAAATGAAACAGTCTATATGACATAGTTTCAACTGCACCACAAAAATAAAAAAATAAAACTGTCAATATATATGGATGATGCAAGTACGTATATTAAGGCTGCTGAGATTAATGATTGAAATGTATGAGTCAACTTGTATATTTAATGTTTTAACAGTGGTCAATTTACCAATATTTTCTGCTTTGTAATCGCTTTTGTACATGGGCATAGATGCCATTTTGCGTTGTTCGGCCACTTCCTTTAGTCCTCGTTCTACGTAGTTGCGGAAATAGAACGATGAGCCTTGCATAAAGGTCCAAATATCCACTTCTGGGTGACGCTCCTGAAATTTTATAATGGTTTTAAGTTCTACTGGAGGTAAAGCTTGATGCACTCAGCAGGTAGATACTACTCATCACACATTAAACAGCATGGTATGTTTTACATTTTTTGTGCAGTCTTATTTGCTCTTTTCTATGAATAAGTTTAAATTCAAAGATTGCAAACCAAATATAAGGCTCAAGTCTTTACTTTTACTGAGAATTATTACAAGAATATCATTACATAGTATAATATAAAGTCGCTTACCGCTGTCTGTCCCTATGTATGCTTATATTTTTAAAATTTCACAACGGATTTTGATGCGGTTTTTTTAATAGATCGATTGATTCAAGAGAAAGTTTTATATGTATAATACACGCACAATATAGTAGAGAAACACTGATAATTTTAGAGGTTTCTGAAGTGATGTCGTAAACGCTGGCTGAACCCTACGAGATAGATAATGTACTACAACATTAAACATACCCAAAATAATGTACTACAGTATTGTACACCTTAAATGGTCTTAAAAATAGTCCGGGATGGTATATATCTATCTCTTAGGGATAACCCTCAATAACCATTTTTTATCCTTTACTTTTTCGACGAATAATGGTTTATTTTCGAAGCGATTTTAAGCAATAAAGCTTTAATCCTTATTTAATATATAAGTACCTTAAATACATTGTGAATTTAATATATCAATATGGCCATTTAGAGCATGTAATTTTAATGAATATTTCGAAGATATTACAGATTTAAAGCGCAGGGACATAGCGGTTTGTATTGTCTAATGACTGAAAAACTGTGAACGCTGTAAGACATTCTGTAGTATATTTAGTATCAGCATTGCACCCGTGCGAAGCCGGGGCGGGTCGCCGGTCAAAGCGTATATCGTTACCCGCAAGTCATACAGCTGCGACAGCGCGTCCCGGTTGTGCTCCTTGGAGCCGATGCGCTTGAGGATGAGCGCGAGCTCCTCGTGCACGGCGCGCGGCAGGCGGCCGGCCGACAGCGCCGCGTTCACGCTGCCCACCGCGCTCGGGAGGCCGCCGTTCATGTTGTCCGACGGGTTGTCTTTTCGTTCGTCTAGTTTCAATTGCTATAAATAATAGTAACATCTAAAGAAATAAATGTTTGAATGATATTAAAATCTAGTTATAATACGAAAGCATTTTTTTTTAAACTAACAGTTTTGTTATCTATGTTTCGGCTCTAACGTATATAGTAAGACAAGGATAATTTTACGTAATAAAATTTAATCATTTGTCGCTTTCGACGAGCTCATAAATAAGCTGAGATGAGATACTTTATATTAATAATTAGAAAAATATTTTATAAATAGAATACCTTAAGAACTTTATGTAAATAAGGATAGAGATCGGATTCGTTAACGTCGGGTATTTGTGTTAAATGGTTTGTGATGGATGCTCCTTTCATCTTGACTAATGTGTGGACTAGTGTTTTGACGGTTCTGTAAAAATAAAATGAAAACTTCATATCTTAAAATCAAATCTTAATACCTTAACATCTTTAGATATTATAATATGGTATCTAAAGGGTGGGTTCTAACATGTATAATATAACCTTAGTTAACATTTTTATACTCAAAAGAAAGGCTGTAGTGCTCAATGCAAAGGCAACAATTCCAAAATTCAAGTACAAAACCCAGATAACTTTTTAATTGATATCCATATTATTCATTTCAATAGTTTAAATATGGGTAATTAATGAAAATATTGTGATGGTCACACTAACACATATTATATAATACATATTCTCCATGATTATCACACACAATATAAATAGCTTACCTATAAGGTGTATCACTTATTTCCGGATTTTTCTTCCAGTAGCTATTAGGATAGGCCTTATAAAATAGATGTATCTTGTATAGTACTGCATCATAGTCTATAGAATTGATGTCCCATGTTGAAATCATTTTCAATGTCTTCCAGAAGCATTTAAGTAACAGATCCTGGTAGCGAGGATAGGCTGGATCCGATTCGACTATGGAGTCATGTAGAAGAGACACTATTGCACTGTTGAAGTGAAAATATTGTTAAGTGTATCTATAATAATAGAAATATTGACACAAATGATTATATGACGACTTAAATCTTTTATAGACTATAAGAAAATATATGGATAAGAGTTATGAAAATAACTTACCATAATAATGCTGTGCGCGGCGAGTGCTCTAATACACGTACACACACGTTGTTAAGTATGCGCACGAGGCGCTCTGCGTCTGCTGCTGGTGGAGGGGTGGTCGGTGCAGCTCCCAGTACGAGTAACAGTTCACCAAGTAACGAACGTAATGCACTTTCGCCCACTTGTCTACCGCAGCCAGCTGTTTCATAGAACTGTGTAAAAAGAGTTAATTTCATTAAAATCTGTCCAAGCACTGAAGCGATAATAAAGGAATTTAGCAACAATCACAATGAAGGTGTTGTGTGCGTAAAATGAGAACTGACGGTGGTGAGCGCCCCCGCGAGGTACTTGTAGGCGGGCAGCGTCTGATGCGCAGGCGCAGGAGCGGTGCGCAGGCGCCGCAGCTGCGCCGCCACGGCCGACACCAGGCGCGCCTCGTGCGCACCCAGCGCCGCGCCGCGCCCCGACACCAGCGCGCCCGAGATCAGCGACAGCGCGCGGATAGCGGCCTGCAATATAAGCCTTACATTGTAGACAACAGAGGATTTACAGAGGAACTATTATTGCTCGAATCGTTTTTCAATAGTTATTATAAATGGCGAAAGTTATTTATAAACGGCAAAAACACAATTCTAACCTTGCTGCTCAGTGCGAATTTCGTGAGTACCTTAAAATTGAAATCTGGACATCATGTGCAAACTTAGGTGAAAAAATATACTTTATATTCCATTAATAATAACTATTAATCACTCATTTATCGAATACTTATTGACTTTTGTTTTATTTATTTCTAAAACGATCAACCTGGATCAATGATAACAATGATAACTAGACGCCTAGTTATCATACTTTAATCACGGATTACTTTTCCTCATTTATATTTAAATATTTTTTTACCACAATCTTCAAAAAAAGCTAGCTTACATTGAGGTCAGGACTAGAGATAGAGTGTATGGTGTCTGCGAGCTGCGAGTCGTCGACGGAGGGCTTGTGCGCGGGCGGCGCCGACAGCGCGTGCGGGGACACGTGGCGCGGGGGGGACATCGTCACCATACTGCGAACAAGTATGATAATGACTTAAATAAATTAACATGTTTCACTAGTTGATTACAATTTTATTTTTATTTATAGCATGATAGCTAATGGTCTATATAAGCCAACTCAAAGTAAAATTAAAATCTGCTCACAGACATTCAATAAGCATAAACCACTCATTATAATGTCAGTCAATTCAATACCTTCGGTTTTTAGGTCACATTACCTGGGTCTAACAGGTGCGGTTACATTTCTGACAGTAGATGCTGGCACAGGTTCATCCAAAAACTTGAGGTCTAGTTCAGGTAGATCAGGTTTACGTAATATGGGTACAGCTGCATCTAATTTCGCTATGAGTTCCGGATCTAATCCAAACGGACCAGTTATTACTCTGGGTTCGTGCACTACTCTGTAAAAGACAAAAACAACAATTTATAAACTCAGTGGTTATTATTTTTATAAATAACACATATGTCATTGTTATTGTATAATATGTCAATGTTTAAATCAATTGTCATAGGTTAGAGTAATTGTGCTGTCATAAAGTATATTCATCTTTAAACCAGAATTAGTTGCTTCATTGTGTGTTGGTTCTACTCAGTAAGAGAGGTGACTATAGTGAAAGATTTAAATAGTTTAAATTATTGATGAAATACATAATATAATTTGACAGACCGATGTTTAAAATGTTAATAATATACTTACGGCTGTGGCGGTGGAGGTGGTTCATCAATTTCCTCTTCCTCATACTCCGCCGGCGGTGCTTGATCTTCTGCGATGTCTTGTTCCTCCTGCTAAATATTTGCAATTATTATAGTTTATTATTATTATTATCATTTGCAAATATCCCATTGATTTGGAATCTGCGTAATGTGTTAACACTGCAACAAATAGGGTTAGGTCGACATCTAGAGCCAGCAACTGCCCGAATGCGACCTTCGTTGGAAATATTTTGGTTGGAATCGAAACCAGTTCGATTTGTGGTGGTAGCTGGGTATCCTAAGTCTATCAACACTTTCAAACATATGTTTATCACGATACATTTTTAGTCGGTTTTGCAACATTTCGTTTGAAATAGTTCTATAACGGACACCACGCGACTTAATTTTTAAACGAATTAAAACTGTTATATCAATAAATTTAAAGCAATATTTGTACATGAAGTTCACAAATTTTAATTTATTTTTAAAATAAAATTACAATGTGTTTTACCATATTGCATAATCTTTGTTGTTATAGATTATCGAATGATAAATTATTACAATTTATTTGTTATCAAAAATTATCAGTAAATTTTATGACTTATATCCACAAACATTTATGTTTTCTCGATCTTAATGATATCACATTGTAAATTACATTACACATAAATTTGTAATACCGTTTTGACTTATTTTAATACCCATTTACAATAATATTTAATATTTTAAAGGTGACCAATGAATTAGCATTGGTCACCTTTAAACCTCAAATTTTTTCTTAGACAAAACTGATTAATGGTTTATATACCTTATATGTCGGTCAATGGATTTGAGTATATCTATTTAATACACAAAAGTTGTACTTATTACCTCAGGTACAAGCTGTATAGGTCTTCCATCAGCGGACAGCGGAACTACCATCGACCTGCGCTCTTCTGCACTTCGACTCTTGCTCGCACGCTTGATGCGCTCTTCCAGCAAAGATAAATCTTTATCCGATATCTAAGAAACATTGGAACTTTTAAAATTTATTTAACAGTTCAACGGATGCTCCGACTAGCAGCTACGTAATTATGTCGCACTCTTACTAAATCATCGCTAAAACTAAAAATTTTAAAAATAATGGCTCAATTCGAAAGAATTACATAAAAACAACAATTATTATCACAAACTTGGTATTTACCCTAAAAATTACCAAACGTTAGTGATTTCAGTAAGTATTTAATTAAGAGTGCGACGTATCCAAATGGAACACTTGGACGTGCGACAAGGTCGCCACGGACCTGGCCGATCATCTTGTAGACGCGCTCGCCGTCGAGGAAGTAGGCGGTGGCGACGCAGTTGAGCGCGGCGGAGCGCACGGCGTTGTCGCGGTCGCCGATGTGGCGCGCCAGCTCGCGCAGCGTGGCGCCGCCCGCCAGCACCGACGAGCCGTACGTCTCCAGCAGGTGGTTGATGCACTCCAGGCACTCTGCGGACGCGCCGCCCTCCGAGTTATCGTATCGTTCGGGTATCGATCATATACACGCATATTTACTAACACCGTCGCTTACTTTATTTTGATATTCTACATTTAAAAAGAGTTTATGCGATCTAGTAATAAGGTCACGTCACCGCTTAAAAATATTCGAAACCTATAAACATTTCTTACAGCAGCGAGTACTATCCGTACCCAGAAACATTTTACATAAAATAGTATTTGTTACATAATATATCGTTGTTTTTACCAGTTCTTTGTCGGGCATTTTTCGATTTTAATCCCTCCATCAGATATCCAAACAGCTTTGTAACAGAATAGACCACGCAGATCTGTTTAAATAGAGCTTTGACACCATTGCGTACTGTATCTTTTGGATCACCAACCTGAAATAATAAAGATGAATGATATGCGACATTAATCACACAAGAGAGATACCAAACTATAGTCGAATGTGGTCAAGAGGAATTAGACGCGAATTACAGTCAACAGTAGCAGTGGAACTAAACTAAAAGTTACTTATTGAGTCTGATGTTGATGATGATGAGTTACATATTGAGATTGAGAAATCAAAAACCGATGCATATGTTGTACCTCTGATTATCTATGTGTATTGTGTACTATTATATTATGTATTTATACTATACTGACTTAAAATTACTGTACCCTTCCCATATGATCTTCTGCCCAAAGGTTGCCTGGAAGAGATCGCTGCTTAGCGATAAGGCCGCCTGTTGCACCTCATGCAACTTTGTGTAGCAAAATTGTAATTTTTAGTTTTAAGTTTGGGTGCAATAAAGAATGAATAAATAAATAAATATCTGTATTTTAATAATAACTGGTAGAATGTGTGTCCATTTATATTTTTGATTGTATCTTGTGTGTAGTCCCTGTAATATCTATACTAATATAACATGAGCAGATGGGAGTTTAAATAATAAATCTTAGATTTACATATTCCATGAAAATTGATGATATCTTTACTATATTATGTACACTAAATACAGTTCTTGATTAATACTATATATTAATTTATAAAATATTCATCAACTAGCTGTTACCCGCGGCTTTGTTCGCGTAGAAAATGAATTTATTTACAAATTAACTTAAAATATTACGTTAATGTAAGACCTCTTTGTATACCACATTGGTGTGTATTTCAGCCCTTAGGGTAGAATATTCAGAAACGCTTAAATGCGAATCAACTCATTTTTAATTGGTAGCCAAAATATAAAATTTCGAGCTTCTAACTTCAAAATGACGGACTTCCAGACTAACCTCTATACGAAATGTCAAACTCTATTTCTCCCCTTAGGCGTAAAATATCCAGAAACACTTAAGAGGACAGTCCTTGCGGAACGCCTAAATAGCACTTACTATTTTCAAAATATCTTAAAACTGGAGCATTGATTATGGATGAAAAAAAAACATTTAGTATCTTAATAGATAGATCTCAAGTTTCACCGCATGATATTTATAAAATTTGTATCAATAACCTAGTAAATTCATCGTCAACATTACTCCAAAAACTGAAATCGACCTTTTCTATTAACATTTTTTAAGCTATGTAGCTGCTATAAACTAGTACATGTATTTTTGGTTAAATGGGGACACAAAAGTGTAAATAATAAGTTCACCGTGTTAAATATCTATTATATCACACAATATTATAGTAATTTTTATTTAAATATTGCTTACTTTTTGGCATTCGTCGTCCATACTTTTTAGTATGGAGAAAATAATTTGACGGTTTTGACTTATTATTCGACATCGCTGTCAATAAATTTTCAGTCCCTCCCCAGAGCCCAAGGTGGGAGCACGTCAGTTTTTATTTCGAGCCGAGTCTTATAATTTCGCGAATCGTCTAACGCACACATAGACAAGTTAGCATAAGGGTGGGGCGCGTGTGTCGTGGGATGGAATTGTTAATTTTTACTTTTTAAGATTTATCGACTATTAGTCAAGTCACATATTATTTAGTTCTTTGATAAATAAATATTTTTATAATACTTTTTAATTACCCTGTATGAATCTACCCCATGGCGTACGAATTTACCGCATTTACTGTACGAACGTACCCCTACTATACCATACCAATACGTGGAGTACATTCGTACAAATATTTTATGTAGAAAAAAGCCTATAACTAGCTTTTATATACTGACACCCAACACTGGTAATAATTATATGTTCGTTTTGGAACTCCATAATATAAGAAATACTAACCTTCAAAACCAAATATGGTATGAAACAGTTTGCCTCATACTCTGCCATAGTATAATCACATTCAGTTAAATATTGAAACACCATGGTCAAGTACTCCAGTCCCTTGAGGATTACAGATGGGTTGGTATCAAAGAACCTCAGTGTTAGCCATTTTAGCACTAAGTCCAGATTCGCTACAAGTGCAGAACCATTATCATGTAAATCTTCTGATAGGGCTTCAATAGCTTTCAAATGATACCTAAAATAAAAAGTATATATGAGGTACATAATTTAAACTATCGTCCATTAAAAAACTGCAACACATTTTTACAATATATTATGTTTCTATGCACTAATATATGAACTGTTTTTGGTTACATTTTTTTACATTTGGGATTGTTATTAACTGATTTTCAAAGATCAATTTATTGAACAATACTTTTGCCGGAAATCAATGGATATATAAAAAGTTATACTAATTAATGTAGATATCATTATTAATAGATAAATTGAGCAAGTTTTATAATTCTTACCTAAAATCACTGTGAAACATGTTGGCCACTAGTTGTTTGTTAAGACCTGCGCTATTCATTTGTTCTTTAAGCAGTTCAAAGAATTCTTCACGAGGTGTCGTAAAGTTCCATTTGAGAACTGAACAAAAAATAATAATGTCAGATAAATAAAATTTGATTTTGGTTGGTCTATAGATTACGTGCTGATCGACAACCCAGTCGACAAAATACGTAAATTTAATCGAAGTTTGCAAGCAAACATCAATGAGTTTTCTGGTGCTTAAATTGGTTATAAATCGTTAAATATTCTGTACAGGATAGAATGGCCTCGTCTAACGTCTTAGTAGAAGATGCGATAGTTAGAAAAAGTAAATACCTTTATACAACTTTACCTTTCAATTTTTGATCATCAATAATACGTTGATTCTTAGCATTGTTATTTGGTAGCAATGGTGTACAATCTTCATCCTCTTTTTTGCCGCGACTCGAGGCGGACGATGGTTTGACAACCTGTATCAATTCGTTACATTATTCATTACGGTGACAACTCATAGCCACTTTTAAGTATAAGCATTTTGTAACGTTCATTGCGTAAAATTTATGTAACGATTATAATATTAAATATCATAACAGATAAATTTTATTATTTAGAAATACTAATTAATTCTTGTAGTTGTTTTGTTGTCTGTTATTAGTTAGTATTCATAGAATGCGTAGCGTGACCTATTTTTACACATATTTTTACAATTATGATCAATTTACAATTTTTGAGCCGAGATGGCCCAGTGGTTAGAACGCGTGCATCTTAACCGATGATTTCGGGTTCAAACCCAGGCAGGCACCACTGAATTTACATGTGCTTAATTTGTTTATAATTCATCTCGTGCTCGGCGGTGAAGGAAACATCGTGAGGAAACCTGCATGTGTCTAATTTCAACGAAATTCTGCCACATGTGTATTCCACCAACCCGCATTGGAGCAGCGTGGTGGAATATGCTCCATACCTTCTCCTCAACGGGAGAGGAGGCCTTAGCCCAGCAGTGGGAAATTTACAGGCTGATTATGATCAATTTACAACTTAAAATATGTTCTTGTAAGTTGTAGTTATATATGTAACATCTTATACCTTAGATTTGGTGGCTGGTCCACTTTTTTTTTCGGCTTCCTTTTTAAGAGCACCCGCTGACTTGACAGCTTTAGGTTCTTCCTTCTTGCTTTTAGTGGGTAACGGTTGTACGGGCAGATTCGGTCGGGCTTTATCTAGCACCGCTTGTACCACGGATTTGGAGCCCGGCTATGACAAAATATATAATTTATTAATCTTATTTTACAAAACTCCTATATTGATAATGATTCATTAGAAACATTTGAAGAAGCAAATTCTAAGGTCAAAAATATATTTTTCTCTATTGGAATATAGCGATAGACATTATAAAGATGATTGCCAGTTGATCCCTGGTAAATTTTATAATTAAAAAACCAAGCAAAATTATTGCTGAAATGATTGACTGGTGGGAATTAGATGCCTTCTTTTATTGAGGAACAAGATTTAAGAAAAGCAGATATAAAGTTTTTCAGGCGACCCACCTTGAGCTTGTCGAGCTGCTTGTGCATGGGCTCGTAGCCGAGGTGCAGCATGAAGGGCAGCACGCAGTCGGACGCCGCCTTGCGCACGTCGGCCGCGCGGTCCTCCACGCACGCGAACAGCAGCGGCACGCACGACGACAGCTCCTCGCGCGGGAACGACTTCGGCGGCACTGCGGGGCGCATCGCTCGGCATCAAACGCATGCCCTTATCCCGACTTACCAAGGGGTCGGTACTATGTGTAGGCACGCAAAGATTTTAGCAGAATGCGTAAACGAGGCGGTTACGTATTCGATGATGGTTGAAATAGTAGCAATTGTGTTAGTTTTTTGATAATAAACAAGTGCAATAATTTTCGCTCTACCGCTGGGCAGCTTGTCGGCCAGCCACTGCAGCAGCGCGGCGCGCAGCACGGGCGAGCCGGCCCGCAGCGCGTCCAGCACCATCTCCCCCTCCAGCGCCACGTGCGGGCCGGCCGCTCGGCACCACGCCTCCACGCACGACACGGCGCCCGCACGGATCCACTGCTTGCTGTCGCCGAACGCTGCCGGGGGAACGTGAAAAATATCTGTCTTCCGATTTATTAAAATTAGCAGAGCAATATATATTTTGGATAAAAATATATTCCGAAAGCTTAGTAAATTTGAAGTGATATCTTTATACGAGTAACCAAAATTTTACCTTGGAAAAATGCTGGGAAAAAGGTCCTCACGTGCTGCTTGCACTTCGAACCCATCGACGTAGCTAACAGTTCACATATTTGTAATGCACTTTGAGCTAGTTTCGAATTCGAGTCGAGAAGTCGCGCAACGAGCGCGGCCGGCAGTTCACCGAGCGTTGATTTAATCGGAGACGAATTAGTAATTATTGCCTTCACCTTATCTAGTGCTTCGTTGCGAACCTGAAACACAAGAGAAGTTGTTGGATATGTTAGTCTAAGTTTGCAAAGACAAATGAATTATAAAATTATCAAATATATATTTTATTTAATCAATATCCAATTAATAAATTATAAAATTGATAGTCATTACACTTACATATTTAAACCGGGTGACATGGACTTTGTGCAAGCCCATATATAAGTACAATCACCACATGTAGACCACCAATACAATAAATACTTAATATAGTTTTGTTCAGATTTGGAGATCGAATGAGCCAGGGTAACAAGCACATGGGACATAACATCTTAGTTTCCAAGGTATTGTCGGTATAAGGAATGTTTCATATTTCTAACAGCGCCAATTTCTTTGAGTGCTAGTGACGACTTACTCCACCAGGTGGCCCCTTTTAGTCATCTACCTATCAATATTATAAAAAAAAATCTACTCATTTTACACATGCCTAATAAATTGATTCTATGTACCTTCCAGTTCTTGTCGTTGATCTCTGCGACCAGAGAATCGGTGATAAGTGGTGCGATATCGGTCCTGGGTCGGTTGTCCTCTAAAGCTACTGGCTCATCCTCTGCTCCTTCATCGAACGCGTCTTCAATTTCATCTCCCACCGAGGCTTTGCTTGCTGACTGAAATTTAATAATGTTCTATTATATATTTATATAAAATTGATAGTTATAGTGCAGTAACTAATAATAAACGTAGAGAAAATATTAGTAAAATTATCCAAATACCTTACTAACTCTGCCCATTTGTCTGGTTGGAGTCGGGGGTGTACTGTTTGCATATTTATCGATTTCCAAACTTATTAATTGCTTTGTCGCAGGTTTTTCGCTGTCGAAATTGTTTATTAGCGACGGTCCGACATAAAGCGAAAGGATACCCAGGAAGTTAATCGTTGACGTCCGGACATTCGGGTTTGTAGCTGACAGAGCCTTCTTTGAGTGAACAACGATCGATTTGACATTCATCCTGTAATTAAAGATCAGTAAAGATATTTACAAATCTTAATAAAATTACACTATATTTACAATTTTTTAATATGCATTTGGTCATTAAAAATATGCCATTTTTCATTTTGTGGAGCTTAATAAGTAGTGCATTATTAACAATAAAACATAAAACCATAGCATATAAGACAACTAATTTTTATATGTGCATTTATTATGAAATTGGCAAATATAGGGTAGGGTAGCACTTACGTAAAGCCAAACTCCTTAATGGCAATTGACATCCAGTTAAACAACTCAGCCTGGACTTTTGGATTCTTTTGCGAGTCCATTGCGAATGTTAAGCTTTCATTGATTATATGTTCCAAGCCACAGCTTTCCGATAACGAAGTTAGGCATTCAGCGCAGATTGCTGAGCAAGAAGTTTCGCCAAGCTTTGTGACTATATCTTGCAGGACGAAATCTGCAGCTGTCCTGAGTAAATTAAACAATTATTACAAATAATGTTTACAGAATTGTGATTTATTTATACTAAGCAAACAAAAGGTTGAATGAAAGCAGGGTAAAATAACATCCGTGGTCGCATACTCATGTGGTATGTGTATTATACGAGCTGTCTTCAGAAGGGGAAATTTTCCAATGTAATTCAATTGTTAATAGTTTTATTAATGCTTGTTGCATTTATACTCATTTTTGCTCTCTTATGTTATTCTGCCTCTTTGCTCTAATTAAAAGTGAATACATTAGATTTTATAATATATTCAATATAGGTACGATAATTCAATTCCAATAACAAACCAATACGTTTAGTTCGTTACCTTCTACAAACGCGAGCGAGAGAAACGTATAACTACTATATATTGGTGGGCTTACGTGGAGACGGGGTAGTTGTCGGTGATGTACTTGCAGGCCTCGAGGCGCGCCCGCAGCACCTGCACGTTGGTGTCGCGCAGGCCCGGCTTGCGCGCCAGCACGCGGAACAGCAGCTGCGCGCCCGCCGCGCCGCCCTCGCCCGCCGCGCGCGCCGTCGCCGAGAAGCTCTGCACGGCCGCCAGCCGGCTCTTCCAGTTCGTGTCCGCCAGCCCTGCAGCGGTCGGTGCGACACGTCACTATCGTGATTACGGCTTTTTGGTTTTATTCGTTGAATTCAAAATCTAAAACTATTTGTTTTCGCTGTAGGAAGTCACGCGGGGCCCGAGGGTGAGTTGTAAAACTCTGACTTTGGATTTAGATTTCAAATTGCTAGTAGATATCACTGATAAATATAAACATAGTGTCATTGTCATTACAAAAGTTAACAAAATAACTATAAAATGATATACTATACTGATTTGAAGTTTTATGGAATATATTTTAAATAAATGAAGAGTTGTGTATCTCTTTCGGTCACCATTGATAACATCGGGGGGAAACAGCTGCTCGGCTTTAGCGTCGACCTCCTCGGGAGTCATCTCCTGTTCACGCGGAGGACTCGGTTGACCTCTCGCCGCAACCTTCTTGCTTCCGCCCACTGGTTTCTTAGCTGCTGTAATTTTATTTACCAATCAACAAAAATTTTTACAATAACACGTATGAATTATGACATTATAACATGAATCTTTAATGTATAAGCTAATTTAACCAAATACAATTTTATAAAAATACCTAAGTACTTACCAGACGCAGGTCTCTTGACGGGTTTGGGTTGGGCTGAACCGGCGGCGGGTTTTGTGTCCCCTTTTCCGGAAGTGAGAGCTGCAGCTTTCGGTTTGGCCTCTTTCTTTGGAGCTGCTACTTTTACTTTAATTTCCGCCTGTAACAATTTGTTTAAATTTTCAAATGTTTTTATATATTTTTTATAAAATACTACTTCATTCGTATAATATAAAAATATTTCGATGTTACGTCATGTTTAATTTCAATATAGTATTATTTAATAGTAGTAAAATCTCTTTCTTCTACTAAAAGTATGCCGTTTAAGTATAATTAAAACAAGATTGCATAACAATATTATTTAGCGTAATACAGGTTTTGAATTAACACGTTATTTATACCTTTTCTGCAAATTCTTTTATCTTTTGCTCTTTCAAATTGTCCAATTTTCCAATGTGTGGTGCAATGTTCTTTTCGCCGACTAATTTTGTGGCTGTGCCTAGGGCTTCCGCAGCTGCATCACGGACGACGGGATCTAATAAAAAAAGAAGTACTTTACAATCATAACTTCTTACAAGCATACATTACATGATTATTTATTCCCTACATAACAAAAATTAAATGTAAGAAATTAAAAAAAAAAAACAACTATAATTCAACATTAAATACAACAAATATTACCTAAATCAATTATGACATTTTATTTATTAATTTCTTTAGTACTGAGACAAGATATTTGTAATGCTTCTGTGTGAATAATAAATAAGCCAGTGTAATTTGAGGAACATAGTGTATAGCAACTTAAGTGATATGGCACAAAAAGTATGGATACTATTGTGAGCCTATCTGTGTGGATACCACCCACTAATCACAAGTTATTCCGCCAAACCGCAATATTTATTATTGTTGTGTTCTGGTTTAAAGAGTAAATAAGCCTTTGTAGCACGAGATACATAACGTCTTAGTTTCCAAAGTTGGTGGCATTGGAAATGTATGGGATCGTTAATATTTCTTACACTTCCAATGTCTATGGGCAATATTGACCACTGACTATTAAGGACCACTTGTCAGAACAACATTTACAAAAAACATTTATTAATATACTCGCTATTAAAATTTCTTATTGTTGACGAAAAAATGCAGTTACAATTATAATAAATCTTACCAGCACTTTCTAGTAGTTTCAACAGCCCAGCAACATATGCTTTAATCAGCTTCTTGTTGAAAGCGGCGGGCTGAGTGACACACAAAGCGCGAGCCAGGAACATGGCACTCTCTGCTTTTATTGACGGATTCTTGTTATCGAAAGCTGCGAGCATATCTTCCATGATTGTTTCTAGGTTTGTCTAGAATATTCATTACAATGTTAACTTAATCAATCATCTACAATTCACGAGAAAAAATTGTAATGTAATACACAAAGAAGCTACACTCGTCAAGTTATAAAATTAATTTTAATTGCATTCTTTACTTAAGCAACAGTAACACAAAATTACAAGTACAGCTAAAACAACTGACAATAAATTGTGTTTACAGTAAGCCCATTAGTTGTTCTGCCAATATTGAGTAAACAACCAAAAACGTAAAGTTTCCAAAGTCATTATTATTAATTTTGAATTTAACTTATATAATTATATGTCTAGGTTTGATTTACAAAGTAATATCAAGTTATTTAATAGGTATTAGGGCAATCCCTAATGGGATAAGGTTCCTTATGACCACAAATCTCATTGTGATTATTGAAAGTAATGTGTCGTACAAAGTAATCTCATTGATTTAATGATATTAACTATGTTTTAACATGAAATACTATTACGAGACACATTAGAACTACTTATTGTTATGGTGGAATCTTTATGTTCAAGTAATTTGTAAAATGAAGATTTTAAAGTGCTCAAGAGAGAGTTTTCCGATAAAGTATAATTATAACAATATAATAATTTAAAGCACTTAAAAAAAAATGGAATGCAGGCTCTCCAATTACTTCTTTTTTCTCTCTCATAGCTCAGTACCTCTAACAATACCATAAAGTTTTATTTTTTCCAATTTTGTAGGAAAGATATTTTTTCCTGACCTTAGTGATCAGATAATCGAAAATTCAGTTTTGTTTTTTTTTATATATATATGTTATTTAGAAAAATACAGAGCAGCGAGTAAGGTATCGACGACACTCACACTGGGGTAGATGGCGTCGACGGCGTCCCGCAGCGCCGCCACGACGGCGGGCTTGCGCTCCTTGAACTTGTCGAGCGCGGCCTGCACGCACACGGCGGCGTACGGCGAGAAGCGCGCGCGCAGGCCGGCCGCCAGCGCGCCCAGCAGCCGCCCGCCCAGCGCCACCAGCATCACGTTCGCGTCCTTCGTGATCACCTGCCGCACGCGCTCCGTTACGCTCCGTTACACTTCCGTCTCATTCCCACTCGGAGGAGACGAATTCAACCCTCGATCTACTCTCGAAATCCACGTGTCATATTATTTCGGTTTTTCAACACGGAATCCATGAGCACGACAAATGACGACGTCTAATCTCATCTTAAATAATGCGTTTTTTTCTGTTACAGTGGACGAAACTAATATCGTTAGTAGATCATGTATTTACGTGACAAATGTTTTCAATTGATGTCTTTAATTGTGTATGCAAAACAATACGCCGTCAGTTCCTGTCTCAAGGTCAATAAAACCATTGTTAAAATTATTTCTAATGTCTGGGAGTGGTAGCGTCACATCCTATTCATTACTAGAGTGTGCGGCTCCGCTACCGTGGCTTTTTCTGAGATATTAAAAATAGAATTTATCTGAATATGCAAAAAATCTATGTCGATCAGTTACTGTGATTATAATAATCTGAGTATAAGAACTATCTAAATTAATTTAATACAGACTATTATTTCATAACGACTGACATACAAAAAATTATATCAACAAATAAAATTAATATTGTAACATAAGAAATATTCAAATGATAACAATACTTTAGTCAAATCATTTCTAGGGTTTTCGCGACCCTGTCTACAAAAAAAAGGGATATGGCAATGTCTTACTAGCAAAACCTTATGTAAGTTTATAAATCTTAATATTAACTCTTAAACCTGTTTCTATTATTAGTACTTATAATATTTTTAAATCTAATTTACTACTAACATTTTTTGTCATGTTCTGCTCATTTCTTTAGAATTTAGGTATAAAGAACTTTATTTCTCATAAGAATTTACCATTCACTTAAAATGAGATACAATGAACATTTCTATACATTTGCAAAACAGTTTTAACATCTGGGCCGTTGGATATAAAAGGCTTTATTTACTATAGCGAGGATATTAAATGATTTTTTAGTTTGACTTTAAACATCTCCATACTATCACATAGTTTTATTTCATCTGGTAGTTTGTTGAACAGCTGTACTCCCTCAAACAGAATTGTCTTTTTACCATAATTAGTTCTTACATTATCAATATGAAGTTTATATTTATTCCTTAAATTCGAAATATGCGGTCTCTCACAAATCCTTATCTCTGATTGAATGGAACCTGATTTAATTTGTTTGATTAGAATGCATGTATAGTATGTGTATAGTTGTGATATATTCAATATTTTTGTTTCATTATAAAGTTGTGTCGTTGGAGTAGAATAGTGATATTTATATAGAGTTTTGATAATCTTATTTTGTATTCTTTGTAAAGTATTTAAATTTGAAGTAGTAGTGGATCCCCAAACCTGTATTAGATATTCTAAATGAGATTTTACTAAAGAATTATATAAAATGTTTCGGATTCTTTTTGGTATACAAGTGGAGATTCTATTGATTGCTCCTAATATTGATTGCAGCTTTGTTCTAATATGGTTAATATGTATCTTGAAATTTAGTTTGTCGTCTAACCATAAGCCAAGATATTTTTCATGATGAGAGCGCTGTAATATATCGTTATTTATCGTCAGCGGAGTGAAGTCAGGTATCTTTTTATTTTTAGCAGAGAAAATAATAAATGAAGTTTTAGCAGTATTGATTGTAAGTAAATTGTGTTTGAACCACTCATTTATCAAATTTAGATCATTTTGTGCATTGATTACAATTTCATGAATAGATTTATGAAAATAAAAAAGACAAGTGTCGTCTGCATATAGTGTAAGATTGCCAGTTAATCCTATCTTTTCTATGTTGTTTATGTAAATTAAAAATAATAAGGGTCCTAGAATAGATCCTTGAGGGATACCGTACGTCACATTTTGGGAAGCGCTAGAAAAGTTATTAATTTTAACTACTTGCTGTCTATTTTTTAAATATGACTCAAACATCGCTAAGGCAGTTCCTGTCACGCCAACGTTACATAATTTGGATAAAAGTTTTTGATGACTTATTGTGTCAAAGGCCTTTTTTAAGTCAATAAAGATACCTAATGCAATGTTCTTTTTATCAATGTTAGTTTTAATTTTAGTAATTAAGTCTACAACAGCTGAGAGAGTACTCGACTTTGGACGGAAACCATATTGTCGTTTACTTAAGAACTGTTTTTCAGTCAAATACCCATTTAAACGATTATATAAGATACGCTCAAATATTTTCGACATTATTGGCAGAACAGATATCGGCCTATAATTACTTGGATTGGATCGGCTACCAGATTTAAATATAGGACTGACCTTTGCGATCTTAAGTGAATCGGGATAAATTCCTTGTGCAAGACATACATTTATACAATTTGTAAGTCTTACAAGTATAACACTTTTAAGACATTTAATCGCTTTTGTGCTAATTCCATCCAAACCCGTGCTTGTATTACAGTCTAGTTTATCAATAATTTTAGAAACTTCGTCTGAACTGCAAGGTGTGAAGTTTGTTAATGTAATGTTATGTGTGTAACCATCTTCATACATGAAAATGTTCTGTGTACTTTCATGGTATGGCTTCGGTATTTTAGAAGCTAGCTCCGTGCCAATTGACGAAAAAAAAGTATTAAAGAGATCACATATTTTGTTACCGTCAAAAACCATTCCTGAATCTGACATCATTTTGGGAGGAGCAAAACCATCCCTAATCTTATTCAAAGCCAAACTATTCATCACTTCCCACATTTTTTTGGGGTTGTTTTTTACCTTATCAAATAGATTATAATAATATTCGCTTTTATGCATTTTAATGAGTTTCGGTACTCTGTCTCGTTCTGTATTCAATTTTTTATGTATGATTTCATTCCCCGGTAAGGCTTTATTTTGCTTCCATAGGCTATTGCGCTCATTTATAGAATCAATAATATTTTTATTTATCCAGTCCTTTCGAGGTGGGTTAAGTATTTTTGTTTTATTGATTTTATTTTTCATTATGAATTTCGATATATATTTTTCTAAATAATCATAATCGTCACTTTCATTATTGTATGTAGCATTTAGTGCATCAAAGTATAGTTGTTTATAATTAAGTGCCTGATAGTCTATCTTTTTATTTCTTTGCGGTGATAGACTGCTAATTTCAAGATATATTTGCTTGTGGTCAGACAAGGCGGATTCAATTATCGATATATTAAATGAATGATTGTTTATATCAGTACATATATGATCTAATAATGTGCTGGTTTTAGTGGTTTCACGGGTATTGTGTGTTTTAGTTCTTTTATTTATAATTCTATATCCAGCCTCCTGTATGCTGCTTAAATATTGCGTAATATTTGTACCAGTGCTTAACAGGTCGATGTTAAAGTCTCCTAAGATGATCGATCTTTTTCTATTATTTAGTTGTGTGATATATTTATTTAAAAAATCCTTTAAGTTAGTTTCCCCTGGTTTGTAAATAGCGCCAATATTGAGTGATAATTTATCAATGCTTATCCATAAGTAATGATTTCCATTTTCTTCTAATTCTTCTGTAACGTCATATTTTATACTATTGTGTATATAAATCGACACTCCGCCTCCTCTACTATTCTTTCTATAATTGTATATGTGTTTATAATCCGGTAAATAATAAAGTTTTGCATCGGATTCCGATGTTATCCACGTCTCAGTGAATATACACAGGTGCGTAGTTTTCGGTATCGCTTTAAGTATACACTTTATCTCATCGAGCTTACCATGTTTGCGAATACTACGCACATTGGCATAAAATAATCGTAGTGATGACGAGTGTAAGGGAATATCTTCGTATTTTTTTATAATGTAGTGATTTATTTCTTTTATTGGTTTTATATTTTTTAATTTTTCTGCGTTTTGTTTTACTGTGCTTGTTAGTTTTTTTTATTGGTTTTATTAGCAATAATTGTGGGTATACCTTTAATATACTTTATAATAAGATCTTTCTCACCATTAGCAATTCTTTTTTGCAATTCGTCTCTTAACTGTTGCATAAATAGTTTTTGTGTGGTTGTCTGATCAGAATATATTTTTATGCCTTCCGGTAGTTTATGCTTGTTGTAGACAAGGTATTTTGGGATGTCCGTATTATTAAAAAATACTTTTATAGGTCGCGACTTATTAGGAATATATTTTCCCAGGCGCATTGTTTTGATTGGTTTAGGGCAGTTATCATAAAGTGGTAATATTAGATCAATTATTTTATTCTCATCATGTTGACGCCTATTTTTATAGTTGTTATCATTTTTTTTTTTAGAATTTAAATCAACCAATTTAATTTTGCACAGATTTATGCTAAAGTAACTTATGAATTATATGTGTTTCATTTCCATTCTCTTAAACAAATATTTATATAAAGAAATGTACTTACTAAAATATAAATATAGAAATAACTTACTTAAACAACATTTAAGTCAATACTTTACCTTTTTCAATGCTCTGACTAAGTCAGCATAGTCTCCGGGTTCCAATTTGGGAGCATTTTTCAATAAATTGTCCAATGAATCTAGCGCTTCCTTCCTTTCCTGCCATTTCTTGGCTTCAAGCTTGTCATAAAAATCTTTGGGTAGCTTGGACAATATTTCCACCGGATCAAGCAAATCATACGTGTCCACTTCGGCTGAATCTCCGCCGCCAGTCTCAGCGTCTTCATCCTCAGCACCACCTGTAGAAAGGATGAGAATAATTATAATGTCTTCAGAAATTCCATTCGAGTACACATTTTTTTTGAAATAGTATTGGTACGGCTACACTGAATACATTGCAAACATAATCGCAATATTGATTCATAAACAAAAATTTATTCCTAAATATATAATTATATTTTTAAAGCATTCGTATTCATGGGTATACGTTATTCATAAAAATCTTCAGGCATAGTGATTCAAATCAATCAATTGAATTGAATCGAAAATGGAGTTTTCGAAGTTGCTTAAAATATTTATTATCTCTTATCCCGAAGCTTTTCATTCTAAAGCATAGTTACATTCTCAATTTACACTTCATTCTATACTAATTGTTCAATTTATTTGTGAAACTTTTTTCCTCTAAAAGCATGACTTGCATTTACTTTGTCTGAATTAGTATATATGAATTAAACTATCTTTCTCTCCATAGATGTTTCCAATGGCAGTAAGATTAAATCAACTCAACATCAACATTTAATCGACATGACCTCGTTAGTTGAGATTTAATAATCTATTTGTGGAGTCTTGAAATTGCCGAAGATGTTGTCGGAACTTCGAAAGTAAAAGTTAAACGAATAGAAGTAGTTAAGTGGAAATATATTATAGCCCCGTCTCTGATGTATAATTTAATAGAACCACTAGCAAATTTTTTGGAATACATAAGTCTAAAGTTCGTCAATGTTAACTCGTCCTGCCATTGAAATGCACTATATTCACCGTCGGGCTGGTCGGGCGCGGCGTCGCGCGCGCGGTGCTGCTGCGAGCGCAGGTAGCGCGAGGGCGCGGCCCCGCCGGCGCCGAACGACTCGCGCAGCTCCTGCTGCACCACCGCCTGCAGCGGCGCGATGTGCGGCTCGATGGCGGCCCCTATCCATCTGTGGACCCACCGCGGCCAATGTCTTACTACATGCTATGAGTCATCTCTGTTACTGTTCTCCACTCAATACACTCGACTCTAGTACCAAATAAGCATTCTCAACTTATAATGCAGTGTATTATAGTTTGAAGAATGAGTGAGCCGGTGTTATTACAAACACAAGAAATGTAATATCGTAGAACCCATGGTAGGCGATGCATAGAGAGTGTAATTAATGATCTACACTACTTACAGTACCAATGTCTAAAGCAATAAACATAAAAAAAACAAAAATCAAAACAAAAAAATGCATTGACATCAGTAAAGACATATTATCTAACGACCCATGAATCAGTCATTTATTATTACTACTTCACCAATTTGTTAAATTCTTATTCAAGTTGGTCTTGAGTAGGTACCACAACCTCATCGTATATTCTACAGTCAAACAGCAACACTCAGTATTGTTGTGTACCAGTTTGAAGGGTAAACCAGTGGAACCACATGCACAAGGAACAGAACATCATAGTTCCCAAGATTGGTGGTACATTGGTGTTGTGAAGAATGGTAAATGTTTCTTAAGACACAAATATCTATGGGCAATGATTTAAAAAATAAATAGATCTCATTAGTAATAATTTTTCAACTTAGCTAGAATCAGGATACAAAAGGGTCAAAATCATTTAAATAATATTTATCTACTGTTATAAGATTACGTACCTGTGCATTTCAACTACAAGAGCCTTCATCTCGTCTCTGACGCCCTTATCTCTATCAGCTAGTAAGATGGGTATTTTTTTAACCATAGGCTTAATGGCTATCACTTTATTGCCAAACTGCTTGAGGGCAGTGTTCAAAGCTGACACACAAGCTGCCACAACTTTAGGATTCTTTTGTTCCATGCCTTTAAGGAGTTCTTCTTCCACAACTTCATGTTTTTCAATTTCAATGTACATTAAAGTAACCTGGAGAAAAAAAACATTATATTTAGCTAATCTTTTTGTTTATAATTGTAGAAAAGGCAAAAAACTATATCCCAGACCTATTTCAATTTCATATATTTTTTAAATTAATATTTAACAAAAAAAAAAATTTCAATTGTTGTTAATTAAATACCTGCAGAGCAAGATCTTTTGTCTTGGTTTTGGGTGCAGCTATACATTTGGCCACAATGCCAGACATCACCTCACCGGTTGTTTTGCCCGCATGACCGCAATTTTCCACAAATACCAGAGCTGCTTCCAAACCTAGGCATTACAATAATAAGTTAATTTGACTTATACATAATATAGAGTCATAGTAGTCACATAATATAGTAAAAGCCACACAATCACAAACAAACTCATTTTAATAATATGACAACATCAAAATATAAGATATATTATTGGCTCTATTTGTAACTATTTTATAAAGAAAGCACATCTTTATCAAACAGAATTATAATTTTTCTTATCTTTAATACTATTTTAATGTATTCGCTATCTTTCAGAGTACCTTCAGCCTATAGGGAAATTTGCCCCTAAGCTTAACCCGAATGATTTTCATGGATAGCACAGGTATTACATAGCTAAATGTTAGGATAATTTATATCCAGCTATATTACATCCAGCCAATTTTGTATGTTTGCATAACATGCATCCAGACTTTTTAATTTGTTAAATTATAGTAGAATTCTTAAACCGACAAATATTGTGTGACTGTTTGAGGAAATTAGGATGCAGACATGTCCAATAAATAAATATATTAATCATCATGATGCACCAATTGGTTTCAATTTCATTAGCATTTTGTGAGAACTAAAATGATTCATGAATATAAAATTTTATTGAATCCAATACAAAAATTAGTCAGTAACTTGAGGTCAATAAGTAAATTGTTTCCAATGAAAAGTGGAAGAAATTAAGTGATTCACAAATATGGTGCATTAGGAAACTAAAAGGAAGTAAAATAAAATTTTGTTTAATTCAGATATTCAATCAAAAACTGTAAGATCCCGATAAACACTTTCACTTGCTTAAATTTACAATAGCAGGAAAACTATTGTGAATTAGTTCCTATCTTGATTCCAAGTTGCTTTTAAGTTTTAATTATTATCAATCAAATAAAAATGTGCTCTAATATTTTTTAATATGTAAATTTAGTGATTAGATTACCTTTTTCTTGTGCAACAGCATTGCTGTCAGTCACAAATTTCTTTATAAGTCCCAAAAACTTATTCCATTCCGGTGCTTTCTCATCATCAATCTGGTTGAATAGCTTTATTGCTTCCTCATAGCCAGCAACTCTGGCTTTCCATAGTTTGTGAACACATTTTTCTTCTGTCGGTAATTTTTTATATTCATTCTCATCCTCCATTTTCAATATTTAATCTTTACTGAAATTATAAATAGAATGTTGTAAAAATACACCCATCTGGTAGACTTACAAATAATATTTCATTAAATAATATTTTTAATAATAAATTAAAAAAATATGGATAAATTAAAGATAAAGTAAAAACATAATTATTATTATATTGTATTATATTATTATAGCATTAATATTTTATAATGTTTGTAACAAAAAGAACACAGAAGTATCTGACAACAAGTTTTAAAGCCAAGTAAAACAAGATCAAAGGAATTCATTTTACAAATAACTATCACACTTATACTAAAATTAAAAAATAAATATATTGATAATTTAAAATTGACATTTTAAATTCCCTTTACGAACAATTATAATAAATTGTTATGAAATTCTTAAAGTACCGACTATTTCCCTATTACCACTCAAGGACTGTCTTTATAAGGAATTTCTTGATCAACACATTAATGGGACCAGGTTTTATATTTATATGGATTCCAGTTTACCATGAGAACAATTTGTATACTAAATATGCATCTTGTATGACCTTTAATGTGTTTCCCTTACAAGGTCAAGGATTGCAGGCATTTAATGCAGTATGCATGTAAATTGCAGCAACATGAACATATGTATATATTAATGAGTAAACAATCCATTGGCACAAATATTTAGAGAATAAAGAAACTTTAGTAGCATCAATAGACAATAACAGTATAATATTTTAACCATAACTTTGATTCAATATTTTAGTTCCGGTAAAATTATTGAATCTTTTTGATTTAATAGGTCTTATTATTATATTGCGATTGGTGTATGCGTAGTTGGCACTATATTGTGGAATATGGATAGGAAGACGTATATTACTCGAAGATGATTCAGCCAACCAACGGTCTCTTTCTTTATTTGTCACAATGGCTACCTGGCAAATTTTATGAAACGGTTCAATAATAGACCGGTTCATTAATAACCGCATCAAATTTAAAGCGAGATGTGAAACTGGATCACATACAAATTAAGCAAACGCCCGACAACGGTCACTTTCTACAATACAAACAAAATGTAGAGAAACTTACCGTTATATTGCTGTTATTATTATGTCAAGGTGTTTTAAGAAGAAAAATATAAAATCGAAACACGTATAAATATTTCACATTATCTAAGCTGAGCTAATCTTCCAACCGACAAAAAGAAATTCTTTTTAGACGTCGTTTTTTTTTTGAGTTTGCAAATTGATAGAAAATGGACGTATAATAAATGTTGCCATGCCACATACGAATTGGTCTTTGAAATATTCTTGACTCTTGTAAACAGCTGTCAAAAATGTCGATATATTTAAAAAAGATATATGTATAATATTAGCATATGAATGTAATGCTTAGAAATTAAAAGACTAAAAATATATACAGAAATAATGATAGATAGTGGTACATTAAAACAATGTGATATTATTCAATTATAATATTTTTCGTATCGTTCATTTTTCTTTAGTCTATGGTGAAAATACATTAACTTTGTTTTGTTTACAAATCATTCATTCACTCTGACGGAACATGAACGGTCGGAACACGGGCCGCTTTGTATTCATTCGTTACTTCATTCAAACAATTAAATGGTTTTGAGAACGTCCGGGGACGAGACGTGTGTTGCGGTTATGTCGTAACTACTGTGCGTTCGCAGATCTTACAGCCAATATTATTAGTTACATTTATTTACAAGTTTATGTTTATTTTTGACTGTGCGCTTTAAGTTTACATTTTGTTAACTGATATATTGCGGAAAAGTGAATATCATTAAATAAACAAACGGTAATGTTGTGTTTTCGTTTGGTATTGGGGTAAGATTACGTTACAACTGGCTGCAAAGAGAATTTTTAACAGCTGTTCGTGCATAGTATGCTTCATATTGTAAGTAAATAAATATTTCTTTGCTATATATCTCTATTTAGTTAAGTACTATAATTTCAAATGTATTAAATAGTGTCACGTCTTGAACGCTTTGTCAATCGGCGGGATTTTTAAATGACCATCAGGCGAGTTTTCCAATAGAACATTTAAGTTACAAAAGATAGTTCAAAGTTATGTTGTCAAATCTTGAAGTTTACAGTGTTAGGATTTAACGAAATTAATTAGAGCCATTAATTTTGAAATACTTAAAGCTTACTTTGTGTTCGTCTAATTAATTATTCTTTATCTCTAACGTGTGAGAACAATAAGTTCGAAGTTCGTTAATTGTCACGTACAGAAATTAATCTTGCCGATATTATTTGTTCAAAATTTTAGTCACATACTTCTTTGTTGTTTGTTATTTAATAAAAAATGAATGCAAGCAACTTTGTGTTGTAATAAACTTATGATAATTACATGCCCACTTCCTATTTTGTTATTTGCAGTATTTATTTATACTTAATATATAATATAACGGTAATACATATAAAGCGTACTACTTAATAAGTATATGCACTTGAATTTAATGTATAAATGACACATGTATACTTTTAAAAAATAAAAACCAACTGTGTGTATTTCACAAAAAAAGTTCGCTTATTTTTTGTTTAATCTTGCGGCGGGTTTGTTGTTTACGAATTTTAATAATGACTTTTTGACCTTGTTTAAATGAATACCAATATCATACAAATAAGAAAAGTATAACTAAAATGTGATCGCAAAACGGACGTGACTCGTATTTCTTTGAAGATTACCCTAATAGGTAAAAAGCTTAGCTCAACCTACATCATAAATAGCATGGATAAAAACAAAACGTCTTAAAGTTGGTGAACAATAATTGTAAGTAGTGAAAACAAACTATAAAATACGCAAAAATAACTAAAATATTTAATATAATCAACAAATAAACACTATAAAATAGTCAATCAATCAAGTCAATAATCTTAATTATTATGATAACAATACACTTTAAAGCCACTTATTATCAATAAATATTCAAGTAAAAGAACGTTACAACGTCATATGTTTTAAAAATATACAGAGTTATTTGCCTATTTATAAATTATTTCAGTTAAAAATTTAATAGTTTGAACTCAAAATCATGTACTATATAAGTTTAAATAAAAACCGGCCTAGTGCGAGTCGGACTCGCGCACGAAGAGTTCCTTAAAATCATGTCTGTTGTATGGGTTACCTACTTAAATATTTATTTTATTCTTTTTAGTATTTGTTGTTATAGTGGCAACAGAAATACATCATCTGTAAAAAATTCAAGTCTAACTATCACGGTTAATCTGAAGAAAAATGAAATCTGTTACAGGCGGACGGACGGACAGCGGAGTCTTAATAATAGGGTCCCGTTTTACCCTTTGGGTATGGAAACCTAAAAATAAGTACTATAAGAAGCAGAGGTAGAGCATAAATGAAAAACTTAACAAATTGCGTTTACCATGTGGTCAAATCTCAAAATTATAATATGTATAAATTGAATTAAATAATTATAATCTGTATTTAAATTTCGCTTAGGTATGATTAAAATATTATTCAGATACATTTATATTTTTTTTTACAAAATATTGACTGACGTATTTGTTAAAATATAATATGCAATCTAAAGTTAGTGGGGTTTTATTTTTATATCATTACATTAACATTTGTATTATACAAACTCAATTATGAACATGCTTAAAATGAGACAGGTCCTAATATGTATGATCTATTCACTCACAAAGGCGCGCCCCTCCACGTTGAATTAAGACTGGGTGACGCTCGTGCTTACAAGACATCTTAATGTGCATGAGACAGCTAAGAGTAAAATAGCAAAAAAATAAAAAAATACAAATTAATTTTTAAACTAAATAAATAAAATTTATATTTATTTAGTTTAAAATTAATTTATCATAAACCCCTCCATTGTGAGTAAATAGATCTATAACCTCGTATAAATAGTATTGAAATTTATATGTAGATTGTAGAAATCTTTTATTTTGATTGCTACTATTTCGACATCGATAGAAAATTATTAGGCTACCCTCCTGTTGATTTGATCTGATGTAAATAATCTGATCATCGGTAACATATAATTACGTTATTCTACAAAAAACGAAACACAATTTATAACGCATTATCTTTATATCGCGAAAATAACCGTGCGTCTCGTCACGTAGCGGCAAGCGCGCGGATATGGGTGCAATCCCCGGCCGCCATATTTGCAGTCGCCATCTTTGGGAGTGAATCACATGCGCATGCGATCACTAGGCGCTTCATGAAGACAGTTAGAGTTTTCATTTACGACGTTTCGTTTTATTCTTTCCGTGTCAGTAAATTGCGTGAATCACAATATCCGTTACGTGTATGCTTTGTTATTTATTTTAACTCACATACCTATAGAAGTATTTTTACATGCGAGACTTACTAGATTTACTAGTGAATATGTAAGAATCGTACATTGTTCGTGTTTTATGCTTCTGCTTGAGTTATTAAGGAAATCAATAAATAAGAGCGTCAGTATTGACACTTGAGTCTACTCTAAAACAACAACAGCTAAACCTAGATAAGGTTTTGTTTAAAGTGGTTAGATTAGATGAGAGGAATACATTTATGCAAATCGAAGACGTAAAAAAAAATATATATATATGTTTGTTTTACGTGTTCTTATTAAATTAAAGAACATATGATTTTTTTCTAAGAAAAAGCCACAAAAAATATATTTCGGCAAAATCACGCTTTTTTCGGGTAAAATTAAATTAAATTTACCCGCAAAAAAGCTGTCAGTCAAGTTTTGTCAGTCCATATGTTTCCACATTAATCCGACCCAGTTATCTAGGCTATCTACAAGAGATCCCTTTTTGGGATAAGTCTGCCTTTATAAACGTTTAATTGAAAATACGTAAATAAAATTTTTTGTTTGTCATATTATAAGTGTATAGAAGTAAATAACTCATTTGACTTGATATGTCTTAAGTTTTTGCATAGCCCTAGCCAGTTCGTTCTCGACCGGCGTCGGGTTAACATGTAAGGTAAAAATACAAAAAATACCTCTTACCATATTTGTTTAAAGTTGTAGTTTAAATGCGCAAGACACTTTACTGCGGAAATTGTTTTTTTTTTATTGAAATCATGGACCTTATTTTAAAATTAATTATATTTCCGTTGAATTCGTCGTCCACTGCGGGTTTTCCTCAACGCAATAAACGTGATGTGCCGATAACGCGCAATGATAATGAAGCAATTGATTTTATCGTGTGGCGAATATGTTAACATAATAATAGTGATGTTTACTGTGAAGGCTGATGGTTGCGCTTTCGATTATCTTACACGTATGAGTAGATCGATTGTGAAAGAGAAGCAGAGTGATGATTTTCTGTCTGCTTAAATTTTGTCTATTCGATCGAAATTTTGTGATCTAACATTAAGTTTACGTTGGAAAAATCTTGAAATTTTGTTCGAAATGATCTTTATTCCAAGGAAAAACAAACGAACGGTACCCAACGAACTATTACATAATCGCTCGATTTATTCAACTTAGTTGATATAGAATAGTCAGTGACGTTTTACATGCGTGTTCTTTCAACCATAACGTACTCCAGTGACGTATATAGTAGAGATTGGGGTACGCTAGGATTTCATAAAATTTTGCCGCCTTGCGGTATGTACCGTGATTATTCGACTGTGGACAGTACCATAAAGTTTTGTATGTACATTTACAAATCCATGCACTGTGTTCTACTACATATTGTTTAAAAAAAGGTCTCTTATAAACTTAAAATGTTGTAATTTTACTTGATACATTCACTGAATGTTGTTATGCAAAAGAAGTCTCAACTCGCCAATAACTAAGTCATTCATTTCCGAGAGAACGATAAACGAATAGTCTTCAATGAATAATTTATCTACCTATATTTTGCTATAAGTAACTTTATCGGTATTATTCAGATCGAATGAAGGAAGCCGGCTATCGATTTGACGTTTCAGGCAGTAGACGTCAAAACAATTACTTCCAAGTTCAATTAATAAGTATATAATATAATAGCTTAAAATCGGCATACAAAAATATCCAAATAACCATTCATTTCCAGAGACAAAAATGAACGTCATTGTTGGGTACCATTCTTTCATACGTTAATGTGTCAAATAAAAAATAACATTTAAATGGTATAACTATTTGTCACGAAGCCTAAGAAAGCATATTTTAAAGTGTTATTAATAGGTTCCACAGTAATTAGATTGTTGGCTTCGACATGTGACAGCACTGCTTGGGTTTCGACTCTGATTCAATTATTCTAAATCCACATGTTTTTACACGCATGCACATAATTGTATTTGTTTGAAGTTGAAGAGCTTGTTAATTTATGAATTTACAGCTACTCGATATTGGATTACATAAACTTTTCACTTTTCCGTCTTAACTATAGGGTTTCGTAATGAGCGTTAATATCAATTTAAATATACTCGAGGATTTACAAAAGTTGCAAGAGTTGCAAGCGTTGTAACAAACGGCATTATTACTAGAGTTCCGATCTTTTCCAGAGAACTTTTGAGCAAAAAACAGATTATAAAATAGCTATTAATTGGTTAATGACTGATAAAGAATGAAATCAATGATTTTTCGTTTGTTTTTTTTATAATCTCGATTATTCAATGAGATAAAACATAGCTATATTATATTTGTTGATACAGGCTTTTCGTTTTTAGAGTTACTTTGTCAAATACAGATTCCGTATAATTTCGTTATGTACAATGTATATGTTCTACAATGTCATTTAAAAATGTGGTGTAAGGGCCGTTAAATATGTTATTCGTCATAGTCGTGGAACCCTGACGCTTAACACGCACTTGACATACACTTATTATATGATTTCGTTATTTTTAAATATATTCACTAATGAATATAGCTAGCATTTAGCATTAGCAGCCTGTAAATTTCCCATTGCTGTGCTAAGGCCTCCTCTCCCTTTGAGGAGAACTTTCATGACGAAACGAAACGAGAAATTCCATTACGCTGCTCCAATGCGGGTTGGTGGAATGAACATGTGGCAGAATTTCGTTGAAATTAGACACATGCAGGTTTCCTCACGATATTTTCCTTCGTCGCCGAGCACGAGATGAATTATAAACACGAATTAAGCACATGAAATTTCAGTGGTGGCTGCCTGGGTTTGAACCCGAATTGAAATCATCGATTAAGATGCACGCGTTCTAACCACTAGGTCATCTCGGCTCTGAATATAGTTAAGACAGTTCTATTGTTACATATTAACGGCAAGTAAATTATAGGCGTATATTTTCTGTTTTGCACAAATATTTAAATTTACAAATAACGGCCCTCGGTATGTATATGGTCTATATATACTGATCAATACTATAAAATAAATATTCAAATAACCTACACTAAACTATACCTTCAATAGGAACTAGGGATGTAAGTTGTTAAACTTTAATGTAGCAAATTAAATTATCTTAGACAAGTGTCAATTTAGAATCAAGTGCATCGTACACCACCATCTCGAAAAACATAGCTTTTCATTAAAAAAAAAACCACCATTAATATAATCAATAATCTATTTAATTATTATCGATTAATATTGATGATTCTTTTATAGCCATGTGAACCCGGAAGAGGGATTCCAATTCATGGGTGTCGTTAACCACCGATTAAGTTTTTTTTTATAAAAATGAATTTATCAACCAAGAACGTAAGGTTCTCATTTATTAACACCTGAATGGTAGCGAGCAGCCAATCCACCGAGTCATTCCTAAGAAGTTGGTTGGTCAGTATTCTCTAAGCATAAACTCACTTCAGAACTCGGGCGAGAATGCGATATGCGACATTGACTAAAATAACTATAAATAATAATAACTATAAAATTTATTGCATTCACGTATCAAATGGCGTATCACTGTAAGTCAACATTTCACGAGTGAGATAGGAAGTGTAATCTCATAGAATCGCACAGCAGGCAGAGCACTTTTTCGTGTAGCTTACACAATGCGCCAACGCTAAATAGGATAAGAGTAAGCGAATGAAAATGGTGAACAATGATGCATGGTCAAGTCATCATCACACATAAACGCAGATGTGTAGCCTAACATTATAATAAAGCTTTAAACACACGCGCAATATAATCAAATATATATATTTTTTAAATGCATATATTTAAGATTACTTGTGCGCGGGCATTCAAACCCATAGGTGGTGTTCAGAAATATTAAACATCTCTTACATCGTCAATGTGCCACCAACCGTAACGAAGACGTTTGTCTCTTGTATAGATCTATTCATTCACCAAGGCGCTCGCACCCAGACGCGCTGGCACAAAACCCATCAAGTAAAAACCAAATAATTTCACAATTAAATTATCTAAATTCAACCGACTTTTTTTTTCTCTAAGAACCTTAAATAATGAAATAAGTATTTTGTTTTGCAATGTATTTATACGTTTATTATATTTTAATTATTTTTTAAAAAAGGGTGTACCTTTACAAATGACGTAGCAAATTTTGTCATACCGTATCATGCTACTGAGTTTATGATCCGGTGACTTTGTTTTGAGGTGACGTTTACAGTTGAAATTGGGTGACGATGAATCATAACATGTAAACCGGTTCTCGAACATAATGGAACGGGTAGGTATTGCATAAAATTAAACATAATATGTTGTATTCAGCGATAAGATATATTATAATGAAAACACTTAGTCACTGAAAATGATATAGGTTATTTAAATAAGAATTATTCACATTGAGGATTTAACTAGGTGTACATAAAATTTAAAATTATTACCGTACAAGTCATGACCCCTTGAAACGATGGCAAGAATGCTAGTAATATTTTCCGGTTCAATCACACATGTTAACAAGTAGCACATAGGCGCCCAGCTGTTGTGGCATATAATAACTACTCCCAATGATATGTATCCTAGTGATTTATTTACATATACCTTATTATGACTAGAATTCATTATTAATAATTTCGTTAATCATTATTATTATAATATTTTATTAATTTAAGCTGTAAACAATAATTTAATCTTACTAGTTCCTAAACTGACTTCAGATTATTTTTGTATAAAGAAGGTAGGACGCGGCAAAGGAGGGGCATTCGGTTATTTAAACAATTCCTCGCACTATGTTACGCTCTCCGAATATCATTAATTGAAGTGTACTAATTATTGGACTGTATTTTATTTTCATAAAACCCACAAGTGTTAACACAATTTTCATTCTCTAGGCGAAAAATTAACCAGCTGTAGATGGTTTGAAGTTTGGAATTAGATGCAAGTGTTTGAGCCTTTTATCCGCTTCTTACATTGTGAACAGACCTAAGATTAAAAAAAAAAACTAATGATTGACGTGACGTGCAAAGCTTTATTCAGACTAATGTGGTATCTGTGATGCATTTTATATTGCTAGTGTGTAACTAGCCTAACTGGTGCGTTTTTTTTTAATTTAGGTCGCTCATATCTATATTCGATTTCCTCGTAATGCAAGTTGAGTGGCAGATAACGTGCCAATAAACGGTTGTATTAAACCCATTTCTTGCATTTATCTCGCTCGGGTCATTGGTTTCGGTTTCTGTTAACTGGGTTAATGACTCTACAAAAATAGTTGATATATATATATTTTTTTAATTGATATTTCCATATTCCATGCTTATCTGACGCGTTTCAATAATCTATTCGTATCGAATTTGAATCCAGTATTTATTTCTGGCTAGTGAATCGTGATTTACACTATTTTTACGTAATCGCGCAAAGCTGAAGAAGAAATCTCTCAGCCGTTACAATCTTGCAAAATGATCACTTCCCAAAACACTTTTTTTTTTTTATTGAAGACCATTCATGCTCGTTTTCGCGTGGCGTGTGAGTGCAATACGAGAATAACACATGTAAACACCAACGGTACTAAACGAAATCATTCATGAATGGTCTTAGTAATATTTCTTTACATTATACAGTATACTATAATGTTAATGTATGTTTTAAACTGTCGACCTGCCCCGGCTTTGCATAGGTTCAATTTATTGATATTAAAATGAGAAATGCATTAATCAATATTAAATACCGAACCTTCTAAGTTTTAACTGGCTTTGATAAAGCGAAAGTGTTGCTAGGTATATAATTATATTTATTATATATTCGATTGTTTCGATACCAGTACTTTGCTTAAAGTTACGAGGGTTAGTTGATTTAGTTTGAGGCTTACTTTAGTTAGAGGAATTAGAGGGCTTGCAAAATTTCAGCTCTAACTATCAAGTGCACTAAGTGTAAAAGCTTGTAAAAATAAAATGCTTTTATCAGCCTTCGGGGGACCTATGCACTTCCCTTTTTTTTACGCTGGAAAAACGCATAACGCGTTTCCCCCACATGCTATTGGGGGGTATGTGGGGCTCGCCGGCGCTGAAGGCGCCGGAATACCCACTAAAAAACCAGCGGTACCCTACCAAGCCCAGCATCCCGATTCGATCCACTGTGAGCGACACTCCGACCTCAGCTAGGCGAGCCGCCTGCTGAAAGGTCCGCCCCGTCGCCGTGATAAGGGTGTCGTCCGCGTAGCACAGCACCCCCATCCCGGGCAAGGTCGGTGCCCGACCTATGCACTTCCCTAGTATTACTTGTTTATATAATAACGAATATATAATATACTAGTTTTCGCCCCCGTTGGTTGTCAGGTATTGTTCACGTGATATCTCTATTAATATCAGCCATATGTTATTCTGATGTATAAGCTACATTATTGTAAAGTTGCATTAAAATCTATTCAGTAGTTTTTGTGTGATAGAGTAACAAACAACCATACATACAAACTTTCGCCTTTATAATATTATTAAGGATTAAAGATTTTTTTATGCTTCATACGCAAGGTATATAATACCTGGTATTTAAACAACCTTGTTAAAGATAATGCAAGCGCCGCTTAAATACATAAACGAAAGATTAAATTTTACATACAAAAACACAGTTAAACAAAACATTGGCTAATAAAGAAAACAACATGACTATATTTATTGTGATAAATATAATCAAATATTTCGCTAGCGAAATATCACACTTACTTGAGTAATATTCTTTAGTCTTTGTTTCTTGTGGGCGTTACTCGAACAAATAAAGCAATTTCCTTATTACCCGTAGCTATCTTTAAAACAATGATAGAAATAAAGGAAGTGAAACCGAAGGTGAAATATTGGTCGCGTTCAAAATTAAGAAACAGCCTTTTGACTTCCTTCGATCACAGACTATAAATAAACTAGTATGGTTTTGCGGAAGCTATACGGCCTTCGTGATGAAAACTTTTCCCTATTAGCTGTTTGATGTAGGCGTTAGGTTTCGATGCGTACTATTATGGAAGTTAATTAGTTAAGCAAACATCGAAGATGCACTTCAGGGAAACTTGATAATATAATGCAAACGACTTAAGCAATTAGTAGAGCCAATACAATATAGATTAGTACTTCATTAGAAAATTAGCTCCTTTTAATCCCATTGGGCATTATCTTGCCTAATAAAGATTATAATATGTAGACATATTCCCGTCATAGACTAACATCCATGTTTATATCTTTATTATTTTGGGCATATACACAAGGAAAAAGTAATAACTACTATGATAATAGTTTATTTCCATGATATAAGACTGGTAGGATGATTCCTGACAAAAAAAATGGAGAAAGTCGATGTTCTTCTCTCTGGATTAATCAGAATAGTTACCTCTAATTGCCTGGATTATTATATAATATAGTTCCATTGAAATGTTGACTTTATTTCTAATACAAGGAGCCAAGAAACTATCTTTACTATGAATACAGTTTGATTGGTTTTAATGAAACAGAGCCTTAGTGAACGAATGAATGACCTGATGTACTGATGATTAAGCAGTATATCCTGAATATTCGGAGTAAACTTGCATTAAAAAGTTGACTAACGTTCTCGTCTCGTTTATTAATAAAATATTTATATCGCCTTTTGACGATATTTACGATATTTTAATAGCCTATTTCACTGTCAAAGAGTTTATGTCAAAGTCAACGTGATTATGCATTTCTGTGTGAAAATTTTCCATCGATACAATCTTGCAATAACTTCCTCAATTTCAATATATTTATACATATATAGCTTACAAAAAGTTAAAGTTGCTAAAAAAATATAAATTTTCGATGATCCCGATTAATAATAATATATACAAGTAATACTTATTTATAGAACAACACTATATAAATAGTTGTTGTATGGTATAAGTCTATCGATCTTACACTAAATGTTATTGAAGAAAATTCAAAACAAAAACATAATCAATATAAGTTTAACAATCACTTTTGAATAATTAGTTTAAAAATATCCTAAACTTACAAAAATATGAAACTTTATCTTCCGAGAAAAACCAATAAACAACTCAGCGGTTACTATTATTACATAATATACATACATTAAATTTATATATCACTGTTTGAAAAACCAATGGACAGTGACTCCAAGCTTCTTATTAATAAATATTATATAATATATTAATAAATAATATATTTAATATGAACTTTAAAATCACTAAATCCATATGTTGCGACTGTGACCGTATTTAGAATATATTATGTTATTATTAGCCTACTCTGCATGTGGTATATAAGTCGCTGGATTTAATCATAATAAACGTATAGGTACTATATTTTTAATAGCACCATGTGGGATGTTAAAAATATATCCAGACCCCTGGTGACAATGATTTTAATTATAATATTTAACGGTTATTTTTCAATAGTTAACAAAGATGTTTGTCTTATTATATTAGCTAAGATGTTGTCCCCCGTGTCTGTAGTTACACTGGCTCGCTCACTTTTCAAACTGGAACAGAATATCACTAAGTAATACTGCTTGACGGTGGAATATCCGACGAGTGTATGGTACTTATCCAGACGGGCTTGCAAAAAATCCTACCAATATAATTTAAAAGGTTATTTTTCAAATGTAAGCAAAGATTTTATTCATATTACTATCTGTGTACCGCACTTTCCATTATCCATGTTAAATATTAATCAAACGGAATATGCTCCATACTCATGATTAATTTTATTATATGGTATAATAATGTATGACACTTATGGTTACTGTTCCGCTCCTAAGAGATACAGACTTAAGTTTAGTCTATAACCCGTTTCAATAGCTTTCAAAAAATAATATTTCAAATCTGTAGTTCTGGGGGTCACAACCTCTTTAGAGGTAAAGTTTGTTTGTTTGTATGTAGAGGGTAATCTCCGGAACTAATAATACCATTTAAAAATGTATAGCCTAACTATACACAATTTCTTTAATCATAAAAGCTTGTCGCGAGGTTTTCGTAAGTACATACATAGAAGTATTTAATTAAACTGAAATTAAAAAAAAATTAAACTTAGCAGAATTTACGCAAGGTTATTACGCTACAAGCTTTTATGATTAAAGAAATTGTGTATAATGAGGCTATAAATTGATAGTTAAAATTTTAAAGGAAAATTTTATTTACTTCTTTTTAGAGCATTTAAATAAAAGCTTTTTTTAAAAAGTATTTTTACTTTGAATTTATTTTTTACTTTTTAGTTATGATTGTCTAGGTTTCTGAGTCTATTCATCTTATTCAACGCATCATTGTTGCAAGGTAGTTTGCCGGTTAATTTCGAACAGTCTAAATCTTCAATAACAAGACCTTCTAATGATTTTACCCTACTTAAAGCCACGTATGCTTGACCAGAAGCAAAGAGCTTCTTGCCTAAATAAACAACGGCGTGATCGACACTACTACCCTGCATTTTGTGTACTGTGCAAGCCCAGCATAATATAAGTCGCAGCATTCTTCGTTATACGATTCCGTGACTATATTTTTGTAACTATTCTGCCATCTCGAATGTTCCACCATATTGAATTTATAATGACGTCACATTATTTTTCGAATTACTATCAACAAGTCCTATCATTTAATACCTATATTGTAGAAGTGCATAAAAAATAACTATTCTGCCATCTCGAATATTCCACCATATTGGACTTACAATGACGTCAAGCAGCAAGCAGCTTATCGTGTATTGTCATCCAAACTTAACGTGTATACAAAATTTCAGCCAAATCGGTTAAAGATATCTGCTTCAAAATTGAGTAGCAAGATTCCACCCGCACATACATATATACATACATTGCAAGTTAAATAAAAGCTTTTAAAAAAAAACACCGGTAGCGATCTAGATTATTCCTCAGTACCATAGAGGGTGTAAATTATATTTATATTATAATGTCATTTTACTTATAATAACACACTGAACCCAAATATAAAACAAGTTATCCATAAAAAGTCAGAACTCCTAATGATATAAATGAATAATTTTCTATGAAGATGAGGATGACGATAAACAATGCACATTTTAATTCATCATCCATTTAAAAGAATGAAATTGAAAGTAAATTAATTACCAGTTGAGACTGAGAAGAATCGTAAAAATATCAGTACCTAGATACAATTTTTATCAGATGAAACCGTAGATTGATTTTGCAAAAGCATTCGATAACCTTGTACGAGACATATCTGGTAAACCGTTTTGTTTATGCTCACTGGCCCCGATACTTCTCTTTTTCATCAGTCGTGATTCGCTTAGCGCGTGATCTGAGGGACAATTCCACTAATATATAACGGTTTTGATACGTTCCTACGTGATAAACCTTAGCTAAATAAGCAAAATTGGTCCGCTGTTACGATTAATCGTATTATATCGGTTACGATACGATCTCGATTCTATTCCGATTCACCTTCAACTCAACTGTATCGTTGTGTTAGTAGAATAAGAAAATGGTTGAACGATTTTGATTCGATTGCGATAGTGTCAACTTGTTAGTAGAATTGCCCTGATCACTCGTACAACCTTATTTAACAAATTCTAATTTCTTTATTGTGATTTTAACACGAATGTCACTGGGTTTAAATTATTGCGCGATTTAAGGTCAGCTTTCAAAGTCTAAGTAGAAGTCGAGGGCGTCACGTCGTGGTGAAAGATACTAGCGAAATATGTTTGTAAAATAACTATTATACTTATTTTAAGCCCTATTTGCAAATAAATATACACTCATATACTATGATAGGTTATTTACATAACTAGACATTATTGTCATTGGCTTAAATTGTTGTTATATTTTAAATACTTTATTGTTGTATATTGATAGTTTAGGGTAATTGTCTCCGTTAAAGTCAGGAGCTGCGACCAATATAGCCACCATTCCCCAGCCATAATTTATACATTTATTAGTATTACATGACAGTTTCTGTAATGTTTATCTTTATACAAAAAGAAACCTATTTACATATATTAATAAGGTTAACATTTCATAAACGTATAAGAATATTGAAACGCTCATAACATTCTTGAAGTTTAAGGTCAACAAATGATCATACTTTGAGCATTTCTGTAATTCTAGGATTTATTTGAAAAAATATTGTGAAGGCATTAAGCTATATGACTCCCAGTGAAAACTAACCAACTCCGAGTTAGATACATATAATCGACATATAGTATGTAATATATTTGCACATACAGCTCAAACAAAGATATATTTGCTCACTTTCATAGACCGGAGTTTCCCAATCCGAAACGACCGCAGCGAACTTAGGCGCAGTACAAACGGTCAAACGTTCCCAGGCATGAATTTGTAACATTGCCAACTTACTAACTTCAGACTACTGATACTTTATCGATAGAAAACACACTAACCTATATTTGCCCGACTCTGGATTTGAACCTGATATCTCATTGTTGCCGTACAAAGCTATCCGCTAATTACTAGACCAACAAATAAAGTAATTTGTATTACCATTTTTAAACATAATTTCTTTTTATATAAATACTTATTTAATAATAAATTGTTCTATATTGTTTTTTGTAAGGAATTTTGCAAACTATACAAGACTCTCTGGCGTCATATTAAGGCACCTTTGTAATCGTGCACAGAATACCTCGCCTTTTAAATTAACTAGCAACTTACGAAAAAGGAAATCTTTAGTCGATTGGCGTATACTGCGTAATAGCTAACGTTATTACATGATTGTACAACTGAACCTTAAAAAACGAATGTAGTTAACAATAGCAGTGTTAAAGCAAGTATCAAAATCTTTATTGAACTACAGAATTTTTCAATAACAAAGGAGTTCATATATTTTTTTATTGAAGTTATGCTTCTTTGGCTTCTATGTGCGCACACATGAAAACTACACGATGTAAGTGTTTAGTTGCTCACTATGCTTATTGAGAGTAAAGTTGTTCAAAATAGAAAATTTCACACTTTATCTTATTAAAATATGTTTATTTTATTACATATTTAAATTGTGAATGTTTAAATGTTTTGATAATTGTGGTAATTTTGTTATTTATAAGTAGATTCTTATTATTTTACTGTAATTACTAATTTGCATGCAATTAAAAGCTATTTTTAATTACCTTCTCACGCGCATATATAAGTCCACGCAACTTTTTATATATATTTATGTAGGTACTTAATGTTCGAAGGCAGACGGACGAAAAAGCCACCTGTTTGTAAGTGGTCTCAAACGCTCACTTATATTGATACTGTAGGAAATATCACCATTCCTCAGGTCATCAATGCACCGCGAACTAAAAAGTTTTTTTGCTTGTATCTTTAATTACGCTTAAACCGGAAGCAATTTAGTAATACTGTTTGGCGGCAGAATATTTTATGAGGTAGCAAGAACAAAATACCTATCACATGTATAAATTACGCTTCCATTACGCTTCCTTATTAATAGGCAATGCAAATATAACCTGAGAACTGACGAAAGAAACACATTTTAATTTTGTATATTTTATAGATATAACTTAAATTAAAGTTCATTTGATTATCTTTGATTAAGAAGAAAGTTTTGTTATAGGAATGGGATTGGCTCGAATATAAAATATGTATCGTTTTATATTGTTGCCAAATTCCCATTTCGCACAACGTATCATATTTTATAGTAGTGCATGTATGTCTCAATGCCGTTGAATGTCTACTATGAAGATACAATAAGCGTGTGTAATGTTTTGTACATAATAATTGAACAAGCCGGTCAAAGAAGCCTTGAAACGACAATACAAGTTTTACAAAATAAGAACTGTATCGATAAAGAAAATCGAGTTGCATATATGAATGGCACAAAGACATTTATATATTTATGAATTATTTAAAATATCTGCCGAATGACTATTTACCCTAATTTTAGTACAATAAGGTTTTATTTTAATCGTTATAGTGTTTAAATCTTACGTATTTATATTATGTCAAAAAATTTACTTCTAAATAAATTGGAAGCTTTAAATATTGGTAATTAAAATTTTAAAAATATATTGTAAAGGTTATACTCGATAAATATATGTATGTACCTATTTTCTGTATTCTGTAATTATTAATCGAGTTATACGAATTAGTTAATAATAAAAGTATAATAAAATATATACTACTGAGCTTCTTGTCGTATGATCTTGATAGTTTGCGAGCCGGTCGGTGATTCAGAAATGATTCTAGGTATTTTTAATTTGGTCAAAACTTTATATTTTTAAGCATACAGATTAAAAATTATTTGTGTTTTTTTTTATTCTTTTTAGTAGCTGGAGGTAAATGTGAATTTTATTTCTTAGTATTATGACGTCACAACCTTTTTCCGTGCACGATTGATACGAAGGTTATACAGGTCCTTAATGGTTTTGTTATCAATATTTGTTATTTTAGTTTTTGACATGCAAGGTTAACTGTAACTGTGTAAGCTGTTAACTTCCATGTATAAATTACCAGTAAACTTTAACTACGATTTTACTATAAGTACCTTGACCTCAACCCTTAACTCGTAAGTTGACAATACATTATTGATGACGCGACATGACGTCACTGATTGACGTTTAGGAATCCGTACTATATATAGATACCTACTAGTAACTTAAATCTTAAATACATAATTGATTGGGATAGATATTAGCAATAGGGGTTTTTAAAACGAATAAATCCAGTAGCACCTACTACCTAAGTACCTTTTTTAATTTATTACTTTTTTTATTTCGTTTTTTCCACTAACACAGGGTTACTATGACTTATCCATAAAAATAAATGTATGCTATTGCGAATGAATCGACGTTACTTGTATGTTACATATATTATACTAGCAACCTGCCCGGCTTCGCACGGGTGCATTAACCCGTGCGAAGCCGGGCAGCTATAAATATAAATAAAGAAAATTATCTGATATAAATATAATTTATACTCTATAGCACACAGGAACAATATATCTTTCTACTGGTTATTGTATTTTTTAATTGTACCATTATTTCCGAAGGTTACCTCTTACGTACAAACAAACATTTTTTTTTATTAAATTATATTTTATAAATTTTACCTCTTTATAATATTAATAATAATATACATAAAAAATCAAACAACGATTAAATTGAAATTACAGTAAAAGTAAGTATATAAGAGTTGGTATAATTAAATGCGTCAATGTCAAATTTGACATAGAAACAGACTTGTTTATAGAACTTTTTATGAATAGCCATTTGAGGAAAATATTTTCAAAAAGTAGGATTTAATTAAAAGTTATTTATTATGATTTAATTGTTATAATATACTTTTATTATTACAAACATTACGTTTCGTCGCACAATAAAACCAAGACGACTATACTTTACTGGCCCATAATTCACCCGTTTTTTTAAGTGAAATGATTATTTTTGCTTCGTGATGTCTCTTCGTTGCAGTAAAGACGGTTTGTATGTAAAATGTCGCGCCGATGCACTGCCGCGCTTCGCCCCTTTAATACGGTTTGACCTTTAAACTAAGGTTTTAAGGACAAAACAAATAATACAATTTGTATTATAAAAAATAAAGGTCAGATATTATAACATTCACAAAAATATTAAGCCACTACATGAAAACTGAAGCCGAGTTTCGGCTCGAGTGAAATAAATAAAGCTCGGGTGAAATAAATAAAACTAAACAAATACGGTTTATCATTTACTTTTCATACAACTTTTTTATAAACGTTGTGGTCAAACATTTATATTTTCTATTTATGTGGTAAAAACTACACAGCTTACTGAACGCACCCGTATCGTCAAACATGGCCGCCCGTTGAGCTGTCATGCCATTGAATTTTATATCGAAACATCTCGATTAAAAGAATTTTGCGGATATATATATATATATGTTACCGACTAAAAAATAATTATTTTTTAATGATCAATAATTATTGTGAATAGGTTTCGATCGGATCTATCGTAGACCTGCACGAAATTATTAATATAAATATCTAATAACTATCGTTTGATACCTTGTCAGTAGTTCACAAATAATAATGTATTTATTTTATTCTTTGATATTATACGTCTTTGTTATATATACGACAGCTAAACATTTGTTTATGCAGCTGACGACACAGCCCGTACCTACCACAAATGGTCGCGCTCGATCGCCTTAACGGCAGTTCATTCGTCCCTTGTGCCAATTCACGTTGGCAGACCTACAACGTCTGACCATATTTCTTCACAGTCATCTGTCTGAAATGTAGGTGAACGTACCTTGCTCTTGATACAGATTAAATAAGTATATTTATTATTATTATAATATAACAAATGAATATAATCAATAAATAATGAATATAATGTCGTAAATATTGTCAATGATAATTTAAATATAGAATGTTTTTTTTTTTTTAAATTATAAATCAAAATGTAAAAATGACTTGCAATAAACAGCTTCGGATTGTCCATCAAATGCCACTAACCTGTTCTGTAGGTCATATCTATCGTAGATCATTTTGTATAATAAATAATAATAATATATCAATTAATATTATATAAAATCGATCTTGTGTTAATTTAGAATTTTAAATTTAAATTATTAAATTTAATAAAATTCGAACAATTTTATTTGTTTTCAAGATAATTGACGTCGCCACCCTCACCACAACAATCAATTTCCTTCGTGTCTCCTACGTGACATTGGTGAAATAATATGTTCTTGGCACAAGTGAATGCCATTACGAAGAGTTATTAAATAATATGTCCGACGTACGTTCCAAATTTAAAATGTATAATGTTTAAAATGCGTTAAAGACTGAAGGGTTCTAAAATTATTTTTGAACACACCTTTGAAGAATTTATTATTAAACGACTCAAACTCAAACTCAAATTCCTTTACTCAACATAGAAGCATTACACTTACTTATTGATGGTCAAATTAACACTACCACCGGTTCGGCAAAAGGAACACTCTGACCTGAGAAGAACCGGCGAAAGAAACTCAGCGGGTCTTTTTTTTTTGTCAAATTAATTAGATACATAATTGTATATGAATAGAAACAGCCAGGAGGCGATCGTTTCATTCCCAAGGTGTGCTATCAAACATAAACTCACTAATTGTATAGTAACCTTTCGCACACAAGCGTTCCTTAACAATTTTTTAAAATTTGGCAACAGAAGCATTTTGAACGCTTTCTGGGATCCTGTTGTAGAAGCGTATACATTGCCCCACAAAAGAGTTACTGACTCTATGCAGTCGAGTAACAGAAGTAACAAGATTGTTTGTTCCTTGTACCAATGTTATGAGAATCACATTTTCTCTTAAAAACATTAATATTTTTCCGTACATACAAAACATTACAGAATATATATTGAGAAGCAACAGTTAATATCTTAATTTCTTTAAATTTATACCTTAATGATTTCTTGGCTCCTAGGTTATAGATTGCGCGAATATCTCTCTTCTGCAGCACAAATATAGTATGGATAGCGGCTGCGTTATCCCAAAGCATAATACCGTAGGACATTATACTGTGAAAGTAACTGAAATCGAAAAACAAATAAAAGTAAAAAAGTCGAGTGCACATTCTCTAATTCCATAGTGATATAGTTTCCTGACCAGAGTTTCATGTTGAACACAATCAAAGGCTTTGGATAAGTCGCAGAAAATCCCTAAGGCATCCTGCGACCTCTCCCAGGCTTCATAGATATTTCTTATAAGTTCGATACCTGCGTCGGTAGTCGAGCGACCCCTCGTAAATCCAAATTGTTTTCTATGAAGCAGATTGTAGCTATTGAAATATGCTAATAATTGATTTAGAATATTTTTTTCAAATATTTTGCTGAGGGTTGGTAGTATTGATATTGGTCTATAGTTGTTAGAATGTGAAGAGCTACCAGATTTAAATATTGGAATGACTTTACTATGTTTCATCAGGTCAGGAAATACACCACGTTGAAAACAATAATTGAATATTATTGCAAGATAAGGTGCAATCACATCAATAATTGAATTAAATCACCTTTACAGAAATACCCCATAGATCAACAGTTTTCTTAATGTAATTCTAATGACTTAAATCTAAAAATTATGTCATTGGTGTTTACAGGGGTAAAATTAAATTTTGATTTGCATTCTCGTACATTTTCTTTCATCAATGATTCGGCAACTAAATCTAATACTTTAATCCCTTAGGGGTGGAGTTTCGTTAAATCCACTATTAGCGGATGTCTACACCCTATAAGAAACCCTTCTGCCATATCTCAAGTTTGTTGGTGTTATAATTTTTGCAATTTCGTGATTAATCAGTGACTGGTTTTTCGCTTTTATATATTTATAGATAAAGTTTATTAATATATATAGTGACAAAAATGCATAGATTGAAAGATTGTTGGATCTCGTATAGAAATTAACTGTCATATAATTTTTACAGAGTTTTATTATTTTTTAATCTACTAAATTTCTAATTGCTCTCGGTAGAATACGAATTCCGCATCGGCCGTTACGCTTTTCGATTAAAAAGTACTATTTAAATAAAGATATTTTTATTTCATTTGAAATCATTTCTGACACAGTCTTCGCTGCCAAAAAATATAATCTAAGATATTATATCCTTCGTGCCTGTGATGGCACTAACTCATTCACCCTTCAATTTGAAACCAACATAGAATGGTGGAATAAAATATGACGTAGGATAAAGAATATATTCTTAAAAAGAGTTATCGACATGTAGTGATCTCATGTAGAGTTAATAACTGCAGTCACGGACAACCGGACACCATCGCCAAAGGGCAAGGCTGACCACAATCGGCCAAACAATGGTAATTCAATTATTTGCATAAAGCGTCGTAATTGGCTATCTGAAATAATATTGTATATTAATATCATATGATAATGAGTTTATAATAATCGTATGAACTCTAGCGGAGGTAAGATACTTTATTGCACAGAGTATACAAATAGTTACGCTACAAAGAAAAAAAAATAGCTAAAGTATACAACTTAATTGAGCTTTTATAACAACTTTATAAATTGATAGCTTAAATAATTTAATGAAGTTTAAACATATATTAAGATTACTTCGTTTAGTCTGAATTAGTATATATTTTAATTTAAATATTTAGGCCTATATGTGGAATTCTTATAGGAATTTATGGAGTCAGACTAAAATATATAATTATCTTAGACGTTTCAAATCCATTATAATAGAAATATATTCTGTAATTCCCATTTTAAAATGTCAGACCCTAAATGTTTGGAATACTCGTTCTTTTGTTAAAAACAAATCGGTAATACTACTTAGTAAACTTACTAGCAATTAGAATAATAGTAATTAACGGGAGTACGAAAAAGTATTTAATATTAAATAGCAATATTAAAAAGAAATAACTTAATATATTTTATTTTGTTTCCAACAATATATTTTCTTTATTGTTGTCAAACCTGTGTTTTGTTGATCTTGAACGAAACCCCGAAATTTACGCTCAGAATTCGCAAACTCCGTGACATTGCATTCAAAAGAAAATACGTGATATTATTTACGTTTAGCGTGACACAGCAATTTGCTTGGCACATTATGTAATACTAGGCTACGATATTGTGCTTACGACCTTCCCTGACCTCGTGTTTGAACTTGCCGAGGGTTGCAATTCGATGTTATTCATCAAATAACTAAGGCCAGTTGCAAGCGAGAATGTTTCTTTTGTCTGCGGTATTAATTTAAGATATGCTGAATAAAGTAGTTTTTAGGGTTCCGTACCCAAAGGGTAAAACGGACACTATTACTAAGACTCCGTCCGTCTGTCCGGCTGTCACAAGCCTGTATCTCATGAACTTTGACAGTTAGTGGTAATATTCACATGATGTACTTCTGTTGTTACTTTATCAATAAATACTAAAAAACAGAATAAAATAAATATGTAACTCCCATAAAACAAACGTGATTTTTTTTCTAATTTTTGCTCGATATTGATAACGGCAACAGGTAGACGCTTGAAAAAATAGCAGAACATTTAGTTATATATGCACTTTAAAAATAAATAAGACACTTAAAATATTTAAGGGGGCTACTATACAGAAGACATGATTTTTTTTTTTATTTTGTGGAGATTGTTTTGATTGTACTACGATACGGACTTTACGTAAGTTATTAAAGATAATTAATTGTATTACAAACTCACAGCGTATCGCAGCGGGCCGCGGGTATTCGTCTATATTGGGTTAGATTATTTCTTAAATAATTTTAAAATGTTTTTACTTATTATATATGAAATCTTAACATTGTTATTTATTCTAAATAAATTAATTTGATTTTTTATTTTAATTATAGATTGAATTTATTTCTTTAACTTATTAAATGAACTCAATTACTCTCACTGTCCTTGAAATCCAATTCAATAATTGTTTTTGTTACAATGTTTTTATTATGATTACTATTATTATTATGAATTATCTTGTACATTGTTTGCTAAAGTGTTTCTTAATTATGATCTGTATTGCTCGAAATAAAATCTTATTATTGTAATACGTAAGTCAAATTAAGATATATAATAAAAAAATATATAATATGTATGAATTATTTATAGGAGCGGTTTCAAACTACATTAAAAACGAGAAAAATCTATATATATAAAGAAGATGAATTTTATTATTTCATATACATTTCGTTGTTTATTTCTATTTATGAATAAATATATATATACATATTTGATGCAAATGCGTTAACTACCTATGCTGCGTTCTTTAGAGTGCCTTAGTAAGGTGAACTTATTTATCTAATTACAGTCTTTCACAATCTTATAATGTCATGAACAACAAGTTTGTTTTAATTAATCGGCTTCATTCTTCATTAAATCAATAACATCGACTACTCTATGAAAGTCTTTTCTTTCATGTTTATTAACAAATAAACTTTTTCTACTAAAAAGTAGCACTCTGTAAATGTCCTACTACTGGGCAAAGGCCTTGTCTCCTTTTGAGAAGTTTCGGAGTTTACCACGCTGTACCAATGCGAGTTGATGTTCTTCAATTGTTTCTTTGAACATAGAATAGGACATAAATAACCAGTCGGGCTCTTAAGTAAGAACAAAGTCGAAATTCAACGCAGAATAAGATCGCGACATGTGACATGACATGATATAAAATGACACAGAAATTGATACGCGAAATTGATTCTTAATAATTATAAATTTAAAGAATATACTCTTTAAAATAGCATATGACCGTAAGTTCTTTATCACCATTTTACATTTGAGATACGAAGTCCTTAAGAGTAGTACAGCTGTCGATATGACTCGATGTATTTTTTCGATTTGTGACCCCATTAAAAAATATGAATTAAACTTATACAGCCATGGTTATAGTTTTGTGCTAACCTAGCACAATATTTTAATTAAAGGCAATATGAAACAGTCGTGAAATTCGGTCAAGGTGGATGATTTCGAGTAATTATAATCTTAAATATGTAGGTTTTACGTTTTCTTTTCGCATGAATTTCCCAAGGTAACTTAAGGTTATAAGACATTTAGCGATTAAAATTATCGTACTGCAGTATTTTAATTTTTCTCACTGCTGTACCAAAGTGCGTGATGAGGCAAAACAATAAAGAAAGCGTAATGATAAATATATAAATCCTGCAGGGCTACAGACCGGCGTTGTGACATAGTCTCACGTCCGTATCATTGTATACTTGCCTGACCTATGACCACTGTAACACAATCTCGTAGATAGAAGTGCGATGTGACAATAATATTGCCAGCTCTATAAAATGTAGTTTAAACTTTCACAAAAAACGCTTATGGTACAATTTAGTAGGTCTAGTTACCATCGACTTGCACAACATGGTTTATTGTTAATACAACAATGGTATATCGTGATAATGGTACTATCTACCTACAGCTTCCTATTTAATAATACTCTACTGTTGTGCGTTTTAAACTTTCGCGATGTATATCAACCAGTAGCCGTTCCGTACTATACGGTTTCGCCCGCAGTGGATCATAGCGTAGTATTACATAATAGTAAACAGTCCTTAAACATTTTTAATAAATGGTCTATTCAACTAAAAGTAATTTTTCCATTAATAGATAGTCAAGCTCAAATGTTTTGGTGCAGTCTCATTGAACTAGTCACGTTGCAGCTGTTTCATTATATTCATGGGCTTAAAATACATTTTATCCTCTTGTACCCCTTTGTTTGCGAAATAACAACCGATCTTTACGATGTAAATATTTATCCAGGAAGATCCTTGCTTACGAGGAAGTTATCATGTCATACGATGTACGTTGAACCGCTGGCTTGTGAATTTATGGAAATAGCCTACACAAGGACGTGTCGTGTCAGAATCGATGAGTTTAATATCCTGTTTACTTCCCAATGATAGGAAATGTTTTTGGATTCGACTTGTATGTTTGCATTAAGAATGTTATTAAGTTTTTTTTTATTAATTGAAGAATATGGTGTATGAATATGTTTACGATGAACTAATTATAAATTCCTTTACAAAGTTTTAATAAATCAAATTAATAATAGTAAATAGATATTTATGCTATGTCGACCGGAGATTGTGCGGTTTTTGCCGTGTAATTTGCGATATTCCTGCAACCGAAAAAGGTAATTTTTTTCTTCAAATGGTTATTATATTATCTTTATATTATTTAAACGTAATTCTAAATTCAATATGGGATATGAGCTAAGGAGATCGATGTTTATGCGTCGCGGTAATTGCGGTTGATTTTGAGCAAATACCAGTGTGTTATCATGCATTTAATTTAAAAGCTAGTATCCTGTAGTTGATAGATATTTACGGACAATCGCTACGCTTTTATATTATTTATGAATTCAGTTCAACTGTTCAGATATTTGTGAAAATAAACGTGCAAATTGATTCTACTAACGAATATGGCTATTATTGGCTGGTTTATTGGCCAAGTCAAACATAACACACATGCATTGGTCGACCAACTTTGGACAATAGATTTAATTTGCGACACTTGCGTCGATTTGCTCTTAATATATTTGCAATGCATTGACGTATATTAAGATAAACCTTTCGTGACTTCCTATATTAGCTTGAAACTTTAATAGTAGCATTAAATAATATAATATATTCCTTTAGCCGTGCGTGAGACACATAACTTATCAATTGTGTAGAGTAGTAACGTATAACCTGCCGCAATATAATAAACGTCTTGAACTCAGTGTCTTAATTAGCTAATCTATTCGTTTATTTATCGTATATACATATATGGACACCGCTTGAACAATCATCATGAATGATTACACAAATATATTTTATAATATACAATGTTCAATAATAGTGTGCATTTAAACTAAAGAAAAATAACGCATCTTTTAAAAGCCTCACTGATCTCAGCGACTGGTTGATTTTCACGTAGAGAATCGGAATTACGATTCAACGGGAAAATACTGCTAGCATTCTTGCCACCGTTTCATGCGACCGTGATATTATGTAGTACTTAATTTTAATTTAAATAATTTCTTAATTCAATTAAATATTTTTCATATCACTATCCAATCGTTAAATTTTATGTTAAATATAATTAAAATAAATTAATTTTAAGTTTGTTATTATTTAAACAAAATGTACTTAAGAATTTGAACTCTAGACAAATTATTTGATGGCCAGCATTATTTATAAATGGCGCCAAATATTTTATTTTCATCAAATTAGACAGCTTTCATCAAAGCAGACAGCATTAATTTTGATATTCTGCCAAGAAGATTATTTTCATCGCTCGATACCAATAAATCAATGGCCCCTTTATGCCCACTGAAACAATACGGGTAAACCAAAAACAATCTTTAGTCAATTAAAATGTGTATAATGTACGTGCTAATTAATCTTAAATAGACTAAAGAGTATTTAGTCTACAACCTATTATAATTACATAGATCATTGTCATAAATAAAGTTGCAAAATATTAATCTGTAGTCTATTCCAACCACAATAGGACAAAACCAAAATAAACAACAATAGACGTCGAATTGAGGCGATATCATTGGTCGAACACTCGAATAATTTGTGATATTCATTTATAGTTTTTCGAAAAATGGCGTTCTGAACTTCGACGAAACTGTTATCGGAACTTTGGAAGTTAAATTAAAGTTTATATAAGTAGCTAGTGGAATAGTGTTGTATTATAAATAAAGGTTTATTAATTAAGAAACAGTTCTTAGTAGCGCACAATATAGCTGTGCTATTAGCAAATCGCATGGAATACGTAAATCAAAGATTTGCTTGTATTCATTCCTTCTTTGGTTGGAATAGGCTATATGTGAAAGTAAATTTCTCAGATCTAGCAAGCATCCGGCACTGAGGGTATTAATTAAAGGTGGTTGTTTTTTTTACAAAAAGTAGACAGTGAGGAAAGTGGCCTGGGGCAGTGGGGGTTCGGGACGGGAAACAAAAAGACATGTTGAAAGAAATTTTCCAGCGAATACATTTGCGGTTGAATAAAAATTTTATAATATACATACAATGTAAAGTCAAAATTATTAATCACCGTGTTTTGTTTAACGAATATTAACTTATGCTAATGTCTTGTCAATCGATTACAATAACTTCATTAGAATATATTCAATTGAAATAAATAACGTAAATTATAGGATATGTTCAGTTTTCTTGAATCCAAGTACATAAATAAAACAAAATATTTAATACTGGGTGTAACGGCCCGGATATTAATTCCCATTCATGTATCAAACGACAACGATTTATGACATGACATGACAATGACAATCTAAATTTTTTTAATTGCAAATTTTAAGCAACTAATAGACACTGCAAACATTCTGATCCTGTAAAGCGTGCATGGAGCCTGAATCAGTTTTATTTGTACCGTTTTTTAACTTTAATAGATCAACGTTAAACCACCCATTTATATGTAAGTTGCTGTTCGATTTCTTGGGCTATTAAAGCTCTTATCATTCTAAAGGAGAGATAAAGTATCACAAAACTATACAGTAGATAATCTTTTTTTTTTTTAATACTTTTGCCAAACAAACTTAAATAGTTGGTAATGCATTGTTTTGTAAAATGTGTACCTAATACCCCTTACAGCAAGTGGGGTAGAAACCATAGAAGCACATTTAAGCACTACATTTCTAAGGTATCTAATTTGTCGGTATAGTATTTGAATTTGCGTCTTCTGCTTGCACTACTAAGAAACCATCCAACGAACCATTCTCTAAAACAACTTCAAACTGCACGTGTATACAAAAATGGTTTATAATTTAACCATAAATAAACTGAACCAGGTTTGCCGGAAATCCTTCATAAATATACTTATAGTTTATTTCCTCATATTGTTAAAGGACCGTAATAAATTTGTATGCAACTCAATTACACAAAACAAATGCAGATCATAGGACTCATCAAAGTAATATATGTATGTTTTCACCTAAACATAATATTTCTAACATCTGCGAACTATCATACGCTATCTTGATACCAAATTGCCTGCAATTTGCAATCACATTCGTTTTCAAATAGTAATGAATCCCGATTCAAATAATTAGTAATGTTATGTATTTTTTTTTCCTTTAAATTACAAAGCTTAATATATAGATATGTTGCCTGCGCCAAATTGTTTATTGAGTTCATTTTGATTGCCCGCCTTTTTTTAATTACCAGTCAGCATCGTATTCAAAGTTTATAGATTATTTTTTATTAAAATAAATAACAAATTTTTTTTTGCTGTCTTTACTCGAAAACACTCTCACACATACTATGCATGACGATAAATAATTTAATCTGGAGTGAGTGAATCGATTTAATGCACCCGCTGTCGATGTTATAGTATTTAGTAGAAATATGAACTGTGTGACGTTTAAATTAGCGGAACAATATCAAAAGATTTGGGGGATATTTGTACGTAAAATATATAACAAAAGAGTCTCGTTAACTTTAATTGGTTAATTTTTTTCTACAACAGTAATTGTTTTGTAAATTTTTTTTTTAATAATATATGCAACTTTTAAAGAGGTATTATAATTTAGGTTACTTGAGTTTAGAACACTTGAATCTTAACTGAAGATTATAGGAATATGATCCAAACACGGACAAGCGGCAAGTCCGAATATTCATGTATCTAATTTGTTCTCATAATTCATCTCCCGCTCAACGATGGATAAATTTTCTTCCATCGCTGAGGATCATGAGGAAACCTGCTTGTGCTGAAAGGCAATCTATTGCATGTATCAGCAACCCACATCAGACGAGCTTGTTGGCATAATCTGTTTCCTCAAAAACGTACAGGCTGTTACTTAACTTAACTTTTATACCGATTGGATTTAATATTTCCTCCAAATCGTCTAGAGATAAAGTTTTCTTCTGTATTCGTTAATATAATGGAATATAATATGAATAAGAGTACAAAGGACAAAGGGAGTGACTTGGCCCATTTCTATTGTACTGTTGAAACTTTATACTCAGCTTTCTCGCTACCACGCTTTCTTTGCGAAGCATTGTTCTGGTAACTAAATACGACTGATAAAGGTTACTAACTGTCCTTTATTAACCAAGAATTTTTTAATAATGTTTGCTTGGACTGGACCGATTTCCGAAGTGTCAAACCATATCGGGGAAACTTCAACACTAGTATGTCTACAATAAGAGATATTATAGTGTGGACTGTGATTAATACAGCTCACAGGTTCACTTTTGCCTTACGTCTCTCGTCGTCCCAAGGGATGGTAATACGATACGACCAAAGAGGAATAAGGCGCAAGACCAACGACTCTTTGTTACAAGAATGTTACAGAGCTGATTTCATTAATCCGAGCTTTTTGTCTAGAAATGGCCTGACCGGATATGCAAGACACTCAACCAACGAGATAGTTCAAGGACCTAACAGATCCGAATTAGTTAAAATTGGAGCTAAAAACTTGGTAGACTAAAATTGTCTTTATCAGATCAGTCTATTATATTCTAGATTTTATAAATTGTCTTATTGTAAAATGTTACGGCAACGACGATACTATAAAGGAAGTCAATAAACTATCTATTTGCATTGTATGATAGAACAATGATAATAAATAAATTATGTAATGCAGTAGTCAGTTCATTGTATTGAAGATTGTTTCGAAATTATCCTTGAAAATCATATTTCCTGAATTGAGAAACTAGGTAATAACACTACTTGTGTACGATTGCTAGTATTACATCACAACCATTACGTTGGTATAGGCTGTTCTCGCCACGGAATAAAAACGATTGTTATTTTATGATTAAAAAAAAAATAGATTACAAGAAAGACATTTTCACAAATACAACGTTGCATGTTCTTTGAAATTCTATCGATTATTTTATAACTGATAATAGCTGGCTGTGAAGTGGTCCACCTGATGATGACTGCTCACCAACACCCCTAGACATTGTGACATTTTTTGTCGTCAATGCGTCGACAATCTTGGGTACGAAAAAGTAAAATCTTTTGTGCCTTTAGTAAAGCGTTCACTCGCCATTAACTGGAAGATAAGTATTCCTGTTGGCGGATGATGTGATGAGTGGGTGAGACGACGCGCTCGCACCAAACTCAAGCACCAAGTAATAGATTTAAATATTATTATTATAATTAATGTCGTTATTCAAGCTCAGTCATACCATATGTGCACATGTTTATGAATGAGTAATTGCTGAGATGCACTGTACTTATTCTTAGAATCCACATTCCAAACTTGGAACACCTTCTTGATAGTATGACATGACATATATTTAATACAAAGTAACGATAAATTGTTTCGATTAATCCTGGCCGAAGAATTTTAGCATCGGACATCGCGTCGGAATTCCAAGTTCCATCCACACCACTTCGATGTCCGGAAATCCAATTTTTAAGGCATTTTCTTTCGCACAACCACTCTAAAGAACTAAATGAGGCGGTCTTTCCGAACCTTCAAAAAAACAGCTTACGTATTCCTCAAAGGCCGGAAATGCACCTACAATGTGTTGCAGTTATCCATGCGCGGTAGTAGTCAATTTCCACCAGAGAAGCCTCCTGTTCGTTCGCTGCTGTTGAACAATGGGTATTTCTCCTCTTGAGGTAAAGGTTGGGTGCTGCTATAACTGGCTGGACACATGGCAGAATTTAATTCATGTAACATTTATGTGCACATGGTTTTCGCCATCCCTTTACCGCTGAGCCAAGACACGAATTAAGGCCTGTTACTCATTTCATATTTTATACATTCACGACACTTTGGCACGCTCATATAAAGATTATAAGGCAAGCAAAATAATCGTAATTCAAGTAGGCTCTCATAAGAACATATCAATCATCACGTTACAGATTTGAAATGAATGTTTGTTACCTTCAATGAAATACATAGCCAAATATACACAATTATTATATGTAAATACGATCTGTATAGAAATCAACGAATACCATTTGAGACTTTCAGACAGATATACTAATATTATCAAAGCGAAAGTAAATGAGTGAATATCTGTATGTCTGTCTATTGGTATATCACTGGTAAATTACTTTATCGAATTTGATGAAATTTGGTATGAAGGAAGCTTGAACCCCAAGGAAGGACATAGTAGATATAGACATCTTTTTTATGACTAATAACTAACAACAAAAACGAGAGCTAAGCCGCGGGCAAGAACTAGTCATCTATATAATCCATGACATTAATTTTAATTTTTATTTTTTATTTATTTATTTTGTCTCAGACATAGTCCATATTTTAAATTTAGTATTACATGACAACCTTATAATTAATGTTAGTAAAAAAAATTAAAATTATAATAACAAAAGCAAACAAAACAGAAACAAACACAATAATTATTAATAGTAGATTTTAAAAAGCAATCCTCAATTTTCGAACATGATTATATACACGTATATATTTGGATTAGACAAATGTGTCTTGCTGAAAATTAATCTTTTTTTCTATCTACCCGCAAACGAAACAGAGTCAATTATAAAATAAAATAAAATTATATTTCCATAGTAATAGTCTTGATAATGACATTTACAAGTCGTCAGTAACGTAGCAAACCTCATTCGCCTCGAAGTTAATTGATATAATACTTCACACACTCTCGATAGTGACCTTGTTTCTACATAATACTAGAGAGAATGAATTATATCTACTTCGGATGATTCTGGTCTGTCTGTCTACGTTTATTTGTTTATTGTAGTAGCAATATTTGTTTCGTCTTAAAAAGCCTATATTTGCTAACCATATCATCTCAAATGTGTATATTGTTTATTTATACTTTCATTAAAAGTATAACACATCGCCTCATTGCCTCCACTGGTGACAGGAGGGTTGGTTCATTTTTTGCCCAGAGTTTCGGAATTACGATTCAACAGGGAAATGCGGCTAGCATTGCTGCCAACATTCCGCGCGGTCACGATTTATACTGTAACTATTTTGAATTTGAATGCTAATGTTAATAATTCTTATATAAATAAATTATTTAGTTTATAATTTTTTTTTATATATTAACGCTATTTATATTATTTACCCAAATTTAAAAAATGTAACTGGCTGGTTGACATTTGGTTAACTACTCTCTTATAGATTTTTACTTTAAATTAACTAAATAATAAAAAAAAGTATTAAAATTACTTAAAATGTTTTGAATGGTATCATTAAATTTTCATCTGAGAAATCCGTTACTTGACCAGCTGAGTGAAGGTCTAGAAAGAGCCGTTATCGTTTTATATACGTAATATCTCATAATCTAAGCGCACAATGTAGACAAATAGACCAATAAATGAGTTCAGCTTATTGGTGTGAAAAACTCTGAAACAAATGATTTCACCCAGTGTGAGCACTTTACTATCCAGTGTGAGGATTGATTAACTTCGTTTGTTAAGTTTTAAAATTACTACATTTTTAACTGTTGTTTAGTCTATTCAATTATTGAAACAATTCTAAGTTTTTTAGAATCTTCTAATATAACATATGTTTCTATACTTTATCCTATGGTTCAGAATGCTTAAACATCTTGTAATTCGGAGTTTAAAGATGAGTTAACCTCACTCTCAAGAAATCCTTTGTTCTAGCGCTGACTTTCGTATTGTAGATATTAGTGAAAGGTCAGTGTGCCAGTGCAATTAACATAACAGGACATTGGCAATTTAATATATTCCTGTCGTTGGCCAAGTATCAAAACCTATTTACAGCATTTCGTACTTAGTTATAAACTAAGATTACGAAACAAAAGGCAGATGGAGTGTATTTTTGTTAATTCTTAATTAAAAGTGACAGTTTTTATGTATAGAAAAAGGACATTTCGTTTCGCACTACCGGGAATCTGTATTCGCTTTTGTTGCTTCACTATTATGCTCCGCGCGTAGTATTTGCCTTTTGTTTTCTAATCTGAGGTTCTTAAGAGCAAAGATACTTTAAAAAGCGCGTGCAATCATTAAGTTGCATAATACAGAAACTGTAAGTACAGTTGACCGATGTCAAATCGTAATACTTTAATCTAATCGCATCAAAACGAGCTTTAAATTCACATTTTACATATATATCGTACTGGCTCTTTACAAAAGTTTTGAAAATTGAGCAACCATTGATACCATACCAAACCATAATTGAATAAACGAAAGTCAACATAGAAATAGTGGACTAAATATCGTCAATGTGCTCCTGCTTTTATTACGTGTGAAAATTCGCATGTTGAATTGTAAACAGTATAAAAACCCGCGTTAAATATGTTCAGGTAACAATGTAGTTGTAATAATTGTTATATCGGACTTTTAGATACAAACTTGGCAACATCAGCACGCGAAAGTCGGTTACATATCGAAAAGATTACGATAGACAAATTATCATATATTTCTTTCCGTATGTTAATCGAGGCTTACCTAATTTTAAAGATCGTTAATATACTAGACATATTTATATATACATGATTATATAATTATATAGACGAAAAAATAGTATTGATTTATGTTTTGTTCGAATAATTAATAAATTAAAGCACATGTTTGCTTGACTGGTGTAACCACTCCTGACACTCCTTACTACCATTAGATGTAAGATGTTATGTGATATATCCCTCGTGTCTACACTGGCTCACTCACCCTAAACACTGGAACACAGCAATATAGATTTTCGATGGCTCATAGTAGAACAACTAAGGTCAACGTCAGCATGAAGCATAAAATGCGAGTGGGGGGGGATCCTACAAATAATTGTCCAATTTTAATTAAATAAAAAAAAGGAGTGCCGATGAAATGTTACAGTTTTATTATCTTGTAACATACTTGTATCATAATTTACAATATACTTTGAGTCAGCGTGAAGTGGAAATAATAAAAAAAAACTATAAAACTTATGACTTCCTTGGTATTAGTATCGATAAGACTTAACCGATTTCAACAATAAATCGACAAAATAACGTCACTGAATTTTAATCGTATCGATCTTTATTACTCTAGTATAAAACAATAAGACGAGTACTCTTTTAAACTAAGTACTTAGTTAATTTTCAACTTTATTTAAATTTAAACAATTTAATATCCAGTTTTATATTATTAATCGTAATTAAAAACAATAACAGTTCTAAAAATATTTTAATTAGTTTATTCTGCAGTCTAGTGAATTACGATGGGAATTTTTACAGAGAGCCGATTCTACTAATATATGATTATTATATTACTCTTTCGATCACATTCCGCTTATACTTCGATGAACGCAATCGTCGTGTTAGTTGAATGCGAAATGGGAGATCGGATAACTGTCTCTAACTATAAAAAAAATTATATCATAGTTTTTGCGATAATCCAGTAAAAACTTTTTCTTATCCAAATAAACTTGTCTATTGCGAAACGCGACATATAATAAATCTATTCATTTTATTAATAATAAAATTGTAAACAACAATAACGATATATCAGTTTTGATTCTGGGTATTTTTCGAAGGTCGTTCCATATCCGTTTAAATTCCCGTTGGAGATCACACGTCATTCGTACTCAATTTCATCTTAAACAATCCAAGAAATCTTTTATCCATTGTTCGAAATTTAAATGCAACAATAGTTATATGAAATAATTCGTTATAACATTTCAATGTTGTAATTAAAATTTATTCAAAAAAAAAAATAAAAAAATTATTAAGGCAAAGAAACCTTCGCTTAAAGGTTGAAGTGCAAACTGCTTACACCGTCACCTCGCCGCTAATAATGGGGTAAGGGTATATGTATGCAATTACGCTGACCGTGAGTCAGTAACACAAAGTATTGACGTTTGTTAATAGAATAACTAAATAAGAACCTTGATTACCCTGAAAATATGTATCAATGAAAACACCGACATTGCATAATTTTTTTTAATAACGTTTTTTAACATCGGAAGTGGTCTTATGATTGCATAGGACAAAAACTGATCAATTAAAAGTGCTGCGCTCCATTTAGCGAGTTGATTGACGGCTACAAAAACCAGGCCAGGAAGTATCTTCGTTCTGACTGAGTGATGGTGGAAATTATGAGAAAAAGTCAGTTCAATTGTCGTAATGGTTTTTGGTAAAAGATTTATTTTCTTAAAACTTTTTATACCGAATCGGATTAATAAAAATAATCTATATGTATCTAATAATAAATGAACTATTAAGGTTAGTTAATTTCTAGAATATATTTCTTTCGTCGATTAAATTATTATTTTGACAGAAGAAAAAAATAACAAAAAAGAAATAGATTAAATATAGTCAAAACATTATTTATGTTGCTTAACCTTTTTTGGTTTCCGCAGTCAAGGAACTGTTATTATTTCGGTATCTGGGCGACCGAGCTTCGCTTGAATCTAATTTAAACCAATGTTATAACGGTAAAAGTAACTTTTTCTGTCTGTACTACTAGGCAATGTGAAGGACTAACACTTGGGCAACAACTAATATAATAATTAGTTGTCAAAAATACCTTTTTATTAAAAGATCTTTTATTCTTTTTATTAAGAGATCTTTTTAAATGTTGATCTTAAATCTGTTAAAAAAATCTTATCTAAATAACAGATCGTAAATAACATAAAAAACCATACAATAAAAACTTTATTATGTGGCAGCTTGTACCCAAATTCTCATTATCCGAGTATATTCACGCATATTTCGTTTATTATTGTCCTTTACTACCCTCACTTTACTTTTCCATGTTGTTTTCAATGATATTAGTTACAATTTAATTTAATCTCAACTGACCAATCAGGAAAGCGAAAATCGTGCGTCATGACTATTAAATAACGCTGAATTGTATAAAATACCTTGAAGCTATTTCCAATTTAGTGATTTAATATATTCAAGTTATAAGACGTACTCAGGTAACATTTTCCATTAAACTTAAACTTATGCTAAAAGTAGGAACAACATTACCTCAACGAATTTCGATCATACTTGCAACTTACGTCCTCAGGGTTTCCTATATTGTACTATTCAATTATAATATAAACCTAGTTGAAATTAACTGATATGGCACAGTTGAAAGAACATCTCGCGTTGAAGTCCGGGGAAGAACCTCTGAGTTTTCATATGTTCGTGTCCGATGAAAGTCTGCCACATGTGTATCCTTCAAGTCACATCGGAGTAGCGTGAAAAGCTTCAATCCTTAAAAGAGCTATCTATGCCCAAAATTGGAACATAAATTTTCTGTTAATTTTTAACTTAGGTCCTAGGTCCAAGAACTACTTAGTACATATTAATGACTATTTAATATTACCTGTTGCCAGCACGTCCTTTTTGTAATTAGTTAAGTTTCTTACTACCTTACAATTTATTTTTGAATTAACGTCATTTAATGTAGTTTTTAAACCTTTATCTATAATGAAAACTATTAGATCTTGACCAATAATAGTCGCTTTCAAAAGACTTCTATTATCATAAAACGTAATCTATTTTCACGGTCATTACCTTTGTTATTTAAGGTTTAAAGATATGTCGATTCATTGTCAATGACATTCCAAAACGTTCCAAGTTCGTAGCCTTCAGCTTATAGCGTTGCCTTCAGCCTGAAGTTCACGATCCAGTCACGCGAGGGAAACGCCCAAAGAGCGACTCTTTGAACCGAGGATGAGGATTCGTATTATCGATGTTTGTAGTTTTTTTCATTATTTATATACATCGAGTAAAATTATATACTGAACGTATTCTGAATTCAAAATAACTCATGTTCTTATTAATACAATGAATGGACTATGAGGGCAACAGTATCAGTAAATCAAAGGATTATGATTGAATTTACGACGTGTATCATACTGTCGGCCTTTGGCTATAACCTTAACAGGTTAATAATAAATAATAATAAATAGTATCGCTAACAAAAATGAGCACATTATAATATTGGAGTATTAAACTGCAAATAAGTATTAATTATAAATATTATCAGTAAAGGTTACATTTTAAGGTCATAGTAATTTGCAAGTAAGAAAGAAGTAACAAAAAGTCGATAACGTGCATGTCACATCACTAAAGCAACGAAAGACCATTAAAGCCCACGAAGGACAGACCTCGCTCAGTCATGGTCGTGAAGTAACCTTCGACAAAATACAACAAATATACATTATTTCCTATTGTAACAAACTCATTTTAAGTGAAAGTTCACTTTTAACATTTAATATGTACTGAGTCACGCAAGTTAAGTATGCAATGGTTACTATCTTATTGCCTAAATTTATTTGAATAGTATTATCATTATTTTAGTTTAGTTGTACCACTTTCTAACAAAAATTTTAATGATTTTTTATACTTTGAATTACATCAAAACCTCGAACTGGATAATGTATAAACTTGAATTTGCAGATCAAAATCAAAATTATATTCCTCATCGAAGCTTTTACAAGCACTTACAACGTAATTTTACAGGATTATATTTATTATTTGTACAAGATACAATAACATAAAAAAAAAACTTAAGATTGACACTATAAGTATAATTATATATAACATAAATGCTAATAATATATTTTATATTGAGTGATAGTGTGATTAAAAGAACACTTCAAGTATTATTCTGTAAGAAAATACTTCGTATTTCATTCGCGATATTTTAAAAAAACGACGTACGGTACACTATTACGGTGCAATATATATAAGCTTATAATAGCTGTTCTTTGATCGGATTTATCAAATAGATAAACCTTACAACAGATTAAAAACCCATTAAATAGTTTATGATATAATCATTTGCATGTAAATATTTAATCAGAGGAGCAATGAAAGTATAAACTAGCAAATAACAAAATACGACCACGAAATATTATAAAAGTAATATGCGTTATTCGACTATAACAATTGTAAAAATACATATCAAAAGGAATCAAAATTGTGTATCATTGTAATTCGGCTTACAGCATTTTATAAGAAAGATTGAAGTCTTACATACTACCTCTGCTGAAATACCTAGAATAATAAAACAACTATAAGAATCTAACGTACAATACTTAATATAGTTGTAAAATGACTATTCAAAAGTGCTTGTAAAACCCTACTCGAATACAGTATATTTTGATAAAAAAAAATATTTGATATTTTTAATCGAAATTCGCCCATAAAAATAATCTTTAAGAATCGTGCCTGAAAAAAAATGTTGTATATAAAACTATTAAAAAATAGGACAATAGAAATAAGTATTAGAAAAGCAAAATTATGTAAGTATTTGATCAAGAAATTAAAAAATATATATATTATCACATATAAATGATAATATAAACCATGTTATGAGGGCAACTAAGCCATATTATCTAGAGTTTGCCTCACAAATAAGGAATGCAGATAAAGAAATATATCATTCCTTGGAATTCCGCATGTTCTACTACAAAACCGTACAGACACTCCATATTGTAAATTATCTAAATAAACCAATCATATTTATTTATATTAAAAAAGACCTATCAGTTATTTCACCGCTAAGCCTAAATAACTACAATTTATATATATTGTTGTGTTTCAATTTAAACGGCGAATAATTCGGTGTAACTACAGGCCGTAACATTTTAGACCATCCACCCCGTCGTTGCATTTCTTGTAGATCATGTTCACAAGACCAATTTTAGACTAGGTGGCAATTCCCAACAGAGACTTAGTTGTGTGTGCAGTAATTAACAATCTGTTAATATCTCAATACAATTAAAGTGACAGCCCTTAACGTATTAACAAAACCACGCGTCGTGGTGCACTGCCGGGAATTTGCATTCGTTTGTGATTTAGTTATTACCATTGTATTCGCTTTTGTTGCTTCCCTATAATGTTCCGATTTCTAAAAAAGTTATCTAGATAAGTATATGTTCGGGTTGACAAAGATGAATTTTCCAACCTCTCACTTTCATCGGGGCGATCGGGCCCGTAGAGATTTTAAGTCAAGACTTTTTTTTATATTATTTCCAAGACACGATGTCAGATTTCTAAGGGCTGTTTCGAGGCACATAATACATAACGTAATAACTTTTATTGTACACGAGATTAGAATTCATTACATCTAGTCTTCAGACGTGGTAGCTAACCGTTAAACCAAAGAGGCAGTATTATTTTTACAGTACTAATAAAACGGATGGATGGCAATTTATTCATAAGGTCGCCCTATTGCTATTCCATTTTTATGAATTTATATATAACAGGTAGGAAGAAAAGTGACTCTGTTTGTATAACGTTAGTAAGGCTGGATATAAATATAACATTATGTACCCTTATGGTGGTTTTAGTGATATCCACTACTGGTACGGTTTTTGTTACACAGATGTACTAGTTCGTTAAAAATAAATCATTAAAGATTATAACCATGTGGATTATATATATTTTTGTATACAATTGCATTCAATAGCTTAAAGCCTTTGTCGAATATCAAAAAAAATCTTCAGATAAACACAGTTACGTCATCGCCCGCGGCTTTGTTGTATTTTAGGGATTGGGCGTCAGGTGTTAGGTATAAAATCTATGTCCTTCCTTGAGTCCTTGCTTTATTTATGTTAAATTTAATCAAATTCGGTTTAGTGGCTTGGTCGTGAAAGCGTAACAGACAGTCAGACAGTTCCTTTACCATTGATAATATGAGTATAGATAAATAAATTATAATATTAAAAGCGTACAGTTCTAGAACTTTATTTCCTTACAATTAAAATCAATGCTATCTAGAACAATTAGTGCATGCATGTATCACCGTAGCCGTAGGTATTCATTACACAAGCTGTTCGTTTTACAGAAATAAATTTGCGGTTTTCACGAGAATAACACGCGGGACATTTTACATTCGTTTTATTTGTTATTCGGTCTTGTATTGTTTTTAAGTGTATCATAATTTTTTATAGGGTTTTAAAAATAATAATAAAGCATATCTACAACAAAATACGGTCTTGGCGATAATTCTATCGGACAACTATTCTATTTCTATTAGAATATTTGTAAATTTAAATTTATTATGGTTGTGTTTTTATTTATATATACAAAAATTAATCAAAATTAATAACTACGTAGCTGTGGGTTAGCACTGTCAACTTAATGCGGACACCTGATTGTTACTGAAGGTTTTCTGATAAAAACCCATTAATTGGGTGTGTAAACCCCGAGGGCGCTACTGTTTATTCAATAAAGATTTTTCGCTGCCGTTTTAATTATATATGAATTGATTTCTTTGTGCATCATAAATAAATTCGATATTAATTCGTGTATATCTACGGAACCAATACATTTAATTAAATTGCACGCTCTAGTGCCTTATCAGTTATATAATGATCTTTATGTACACATCCCAGTGTGCGCGGAAGTGTCGTGAACACGACATTGCTAACGAATTAATTTCGTAATCACGTTACAAGGAATGGGTACATCGAATTTCCTTGGTTAATTAGGAAGCTGATAAAATATAAAATATCATATAAGTTCAGATAAACCTGTGCCGTGATCTAGTGTGGACTGTATTTAAAGTGATTTATATATTAGTTCTTCCAGTTAGCGTACGACTCTTTAGGTATTGTTTTGATATCATTAATAAGAGGTAACGTTGCTTTATAATATTAAAATAATATTTGTAGACATTTTGTGCAAATCGTTATATTGAAATTTGTTACGTTTTGTTTTCGTACAATGAAGTTCAGTGACCTTTGCTATTAAAATATTTAAATATATGAGCAGTTTAACTATTTCGTTTTAAAATTACGATGCATAAACATTGTATAATATGTTTATACAGTAGGATTTTTTTTAATGTTAAACCAAACCCTGCGAACGTCTTGTCTGTGTACATATACTTACTGTCATAACAATAATAATAATAGCGATCAGCTGTACGGTATTAACTTATAACTTATTGTTCGACAGCGCCATCTAGCGACGAAATTACATTTATGCCAACTTTCATAGTGATCCGTCAATGTGTCAAAGATAATTAATCTCAGATATGTTACTTGGTGATATGGCTTTGTGCAAGCCTGGGTAGGATAAGCCACTCATCATTCTCCCGCCAAACAAATGTACTTATTATCGATGTGTTCCGGTTTGAAGTGAGTGAGCCAGTGTAATTACAGGCACGAGGAACATATAATCTTTGTTACCAAGGTTGGTGTAAGGAATAGTTAATATTTCTTACAGTGCCGATGTCTACGGACGGTGGTGAGTTGTTCGACCACCTATACCTACCTATATCAATACCATATATTATTAAAAAAAATAAAACCAGATAAACCGACATCCATTTTAACGGGTTTAAATTTAACGGGTTTAATACATTCGGAAAAAATGTAAATTAATAATTAAAATATGGTAAATAAAACTATTGTACATGTTTAAGTAAATATGTATATTTTTTCAATCGTGTGTTATCATTACGTTTCAGATTTCATTTGTTTTCTTTATCATTCGCGATAAGCAACATAAAAATGGATTTAGACGAATGGTAAACAAGGTCCCATGGTAATATTTTTAATCTGTAATTATTGATATCTAATCGAAATACTTATTTTTAATTAATCAGATGAATTTATAATAATGAATATATTCGTTTCAATTATAATAAATACTCATACCCTAGATTATATAATATTAAGTATCCATAAATAAATCGAAAGTAAAAAAGGTGAAGAAAGGCAAAGAGTTTTTTTTTAATAATTAAAAAAAAAATACAAAGGTATTTCGACTTTCGACGATTATTTCTTTAAAACTTAGTGATGTTTCTTTACCGTGCACGAAAGTAATACATATAAAAATGTGTCAATTGTCTATTACGACTTAAATAAAACGAAATACATCAGGTCCGCGACTGAATAATGTTTAAAATATTGATTGAACTGACGACCGGAAATGTAACCGATATATTTAAAAAAAAGTTACTCGTAAATTTTGATACTTTTTTTTTGGCTTTTATTTGTGCCAAAAAAGGCACAGATTATTTCGCCAATGTCACGTGCGAAATTTTGATAACATTCTTTTTCCAAGTTTTGTTCGAATAATTATTATATTTAAAAAAAAATACGAAGTTATCGTCGAAGGTTGGAATAATTTTACTGTCATTTTTTTTAATTCTAGAATCGTGACATTTCGTAGTCAGCTAAGATCGTGATGTCTAATGTTTTTCAAACATGTAGCAAGCGAATTACAACATATGATATACGTAACTATTCACTACGAAAATTTATAAATGCAATTTACATTTTTATAAATAAAATCATACTTTACGTGTATTCGCATAGCTTCTAAACTGCTTAAGAGATTTTTTTTAAATAATTTTATTGTAGTTTTTTTTTTTATTTTTAATAGACAGACGGCAAACAGGCCAATGGATGGTAAGTGGTCATCACTGCCCATATGTAGTGTATTGCAATTTGGCGGTCGAATATATGATAAGTGGGTGGTACCTACACAGACGAGCTTGCACAAAGCTCTACCAACAATAAGTTCTTATCGAACCGATAGATAGCGTTGTTGCCTACATTTGGATATATATATATTTCAAATAGTATATTTGTGTAAATATAATATGTTTTTTCTGTTAAATAAAATATTTACTTACAAAGTAAGGTAATTTAAAGTATTTATCGACTTATTAACAATAACTCTAACTAATTTACTTTATTTATCGAGGAATGCTCGATATGTTTCGGAATGACTCGGCTCTTATCACGTCACTGACTTTGATCCGCATTAGTAATAATAATATTAAAACACTCACGGTTCATTAGTAGCATTACTCATAAAGTCTTCAATTGTTTAAATGAAAAAGTAATAATGGCGTTTTTGTGTCAGGTCACACGGGTTCCTTGGTCATGCAAATAACAGACACCAAATATTTCTACGGTCATTTAGATGATGTACTGTTTATTCAGTTAGAGCTATGTACTTTACTTTGTGCAAAACTTAATCGAACGACCAACTAGAAAAAATAGTGGCTAGCTCATACGGCTACTGATTTGAGGTTCCGATTTCAAATCCCCAAGTCACTTGATTTTTGTCAAGAAATTCTGGAAGTAGTTAGTATTAGTACGTTGACGGTATTGCCTTGCTCTAGAAAGTGTATGAACCGTATGAGAAAAGTACTGAATTTTTTGTGTGTGTGCACGCACACATGTTTGCCGGCAGATAGTATCTGTCTTTGTATTATATATTAGCCGCCGTAACCAAAGTACATTTGATCACAAAATTAAATACCGTGATACGATCTAGACTATTTTGTCTCGATTTGAGTCATAAAATTGTAAAAAAAAAACAAAATCTAAGTTGAAATATGAAAATCTTTCGTAATCGCTAGTCGTGAACGGAGGCGTTATCACAATTTCATGATTCACAATATTATTAAGAATTTTTATAGAACTGCGGTCGATGGCCGGAAGTCAACGACCTTAAGTTTATTTAGGTATGGACTATACGCATTCATATTACGTATGACCTAGTTCTTTTTTTTTCAGATATTTCTTATAGTGTATTTGCTCGTAGATTTTATAGTTTATTGTATTGTGATATTTTGAAACACTTTTACGGTATTCTATTTAAAACATGTATGTATGTATGTATTTACAATTTATCTCATGCACGTTGAAGAAAAACATCGTGAGAAAACATACACGTGATAGATGAGAATTGTTACGTGTATCTACTAAACCGCATTACAGAAGCGTGGTGGTAAGCTCCTAAACCTTCTCAAAAGGGTAAGGAGGCTTAGCCCAACGTGGGGCGTTAAAAAACTGTTATTTTACTTTTTATATAATGTGAAACATACAAGCCCGTGTTATTGCTGCTATGTTCAGCACACCTGCATAAGCACGCTGTCTTCAACGGCCATTTACTGTATATTTGTTTACTATTCCTATAAATACTATAATATATTTGAATTAAATTGATTTATTTACAATAAACATTATTATTTTGGACCTTCATTAAAGAATCATAGTTAAACCAATCACCCCATTAATAAAATTTATATGTAAAGACGTAAATTTTGTATTTCAGAGTTACTGAATATCGATTGTCATTGTTATTTGTATACGAGTTAGCGACATTATCTAAATAGTATTTATTAGATGCGCTCTCATATTAACGTGCTCATAGATACTATTTACTACTGTTTTGTGTTTACGTCAGCTGTTTTGATGTTGTCGTGTTTTAACCAACTTTAAAAAAGGGAGGTTCTTAATTCGTCTATATATAAAATGTATGGTGTATAATGTTTTTGTTTATGAACTAATTTCTATGATATTTTATGTGCTGGGTTATAAACTTATAATTTCGTCCCAAATTAGTCTAATTTGACATTGTTTAGTTTTTATTAGAAGCGTAAATTCGGGTAAATATAATTTACAAGTAATTAAAATAAAAGTGAATATTTCGCTGTCCGTATCTGGTTTTATATGTGATATACCTTCGCTAATTATGATTATTTTTCATATCATCGAACTTTACCACGAAAAACCTTTAAAACCAAACATTATTTTTTTTAAATTTTATTTATTTTTAATTGTATGTTAGAAAACAAACGAAAGATGTGTAGGCTCTTTGAAGTGGCCGACGCTTGTATAAGTCTTTATGTAAACATCACATTTGGCACGGGGAACGGAAAAAAAGCACTAAACATCGTTCAAAATTTAAGTACGGCATCGATTTTGTTATAATTGAACATATGCTGCTGAGAATGTCGTCGGCCTGACACGAGGTTCGAACCCAGGGCTATAATCTGCGGCTTTATTAGCTTAACTCAATCGTTACTATAAGGATGGAGATCGGGAGGTCCCGGTTTAAAACCCCCTTGATTTTATTGGATTTTTCTATTGAAACTGATACTAGCTTATTAAATGTAAATATTTTATATGTACTTTAAATTTAAAGTGGGATAAGGCGTTATCGTGAGAAGTTTAGCATGTTGGAAAGATTTTAACAATTTAGTATATATATCAGACACCATAAATACAGATATACGCTTATCGCTTAAAGGGACTTCTTTGAGTATAAATTAAAAGACGTTTTAACACGTGTGTATATCAACTAAAGGAATAGCCCGTAAATGTGTGGGACATTTACGGGTTATTCCTTTAGTTTTTGCGGTTCATTAAAAGGTTAAGAGAGTAGCCCACTATGCCGCTCTTAAGCCGGTTCGTTAAGCGTCATACACAGATGATTTGCTTCACTGCGGAATACGAATTGAAACATTTGATATCTTTCATTTATATAACGATTGGGTATGCTCGGATTATTATAAATTTAAAAAAAATCCTCGTATTAGAAATATTTTTAATATATTCTTGCGTTACTAATAAATTGCGCAAGGTGATGCAAATAATCCAATGTCCGTATTCTTTGTTTCAGTTACCGGCAGCAGCAAAGTACCTCGCTGGGTATGGAGCGGCAGTCGACTTCAAAACTAATGATCTGATCATATAGCGAAGATAAATGCGGGAGGCTGCGTCGCATATGATATTATGACGATAACTCTCGCATACATAATATAACAGTTAAAACAAGCTGGAGTCATCAAAAATTGTATTTTTGTTGCGAGCCGGTTTTGTTCAAATTCGCGAGTGATAACAATAACACGTCACGTTCTTAACTAAATCCGTTGCGTCTGTTTTCGTTAAACGATAGCGAGAGATAAAGTTGCTTTCGTTTTAGTTTCATACGGTAGGAAATCGCGTTCGAACGACGACGTGCGCGCTTCTCATACGAATACATCGCCGGAGTGACTACGAGTGCAGTGTTTATTATTTTCAATATTCGAATGTGCGATTTTGTTTATTAAAATGCGCGTAGGAGATTTCTGGTCAAGACTGGCAACACTCGGCTGGTTTGTCAGCTTCGTGGGATGTCACACACCGGGCAGTGAGCTCGAGTCTGTCAGATACGGACCGACTGACGACAGATTTGGAGGCGATATATACACAGTCGCTAAAATTAATATTACTTATGAGGACGAACATGGAGAGTTATCTACAGACACATCAGAGGTAAGAATTTGAGTAAAATAATTTATTTTCTATATCTTTAGCCTACACTAGAATTTGAGAACAGCAAGTGTTGCTATATTATAATCAATGAGATCATTTGCATTACGATACGTTCTACAATAGTTAAATTATTTATTCTTATTGAATTCATTTTACGTGTATATAAGAATGAAAAATTAATAATAGAGTTATTGCTTTTGTGAAAGTATCTTCAACTACAAAAGGGAAACAGAGAGGTAGTATTTTTCTAGAAAAAAAAATAAAGTGTTGTCAATGGTAACAATTTTGAATCTAAAAGTTTCTCTTAAATTCGACCCTAGAATTTTACTACTTAGGTAATAAAAGCAGAATTTCTACCAAACAAGTTTCATTCAAAAATGTCTACCGACCGATCTAGAAGTAATTTCAAGTGATAAATTTCTTTAGTAATAACTTTGTCACAATATAAACAAAGTTTGAGTAATACCTATTACTCCATTGTTTGAAATAATGACTCAACCTGTTACCTATTACTAAACAAATACATTTCAAATTCACTATATCTATAAAAATATTAAAAATGCGAAAGTAACTGTCTGTTTATCTGTTGCTGTTTCACGGCCAAACCACTGAATCGATTTTGATGAAATTCACCAAGCAAGCTTGAACACCATAGAACTATTTTATACCTAATACCTACGACATACCTCTAAAACGTAAGCAAAACCGCACAAAAATTAGTAACAACATACAATTTATTAACATAGTGATATTCTTTACGACGTCGTAAGCGGAAAGTTAAAGTGGTTATTTATTGACGTTAATTCTATCGACGTCGCTTACAAAATGACCAGTTGGCGGGCGGGAATGTCGGTAATCAGTACGAATTTGTATAAGAACTATCTAACTAACTAACTAACCACTCTAACTCCACCTGTATATTATATTTGTTTCGATCACCTACGATGTATTATAAAATGTAAATAAAAAAAACTATTCTAGGCTTATTAATGTCACATCCTTCTAGGCGACACCAAATATACGGAAAATACGTCTTTGAAGAATCGATAGAAATATAGATATAGATTATATTAATTAGAGAGCGACTCATCTGTGTAATAGCAAATTAAGTAGTTCTTCTGTCCGAATTCACTTCGTATCTCACTCGTGATAAAATGTTGACGATATATTTAAGATGAAACGCTATTTTGATACGTGTACTAACTAGTCAGTACGTATAGTCAGTGTCGCATTTTGAAATTTCACGCACGTGTTCTGCGGTGAGTTCCGAGTTTCTTATAACAGAATAGCTCAAAAGATAACATGTAACACTTTATCTAGATGTCTTTTTGCAAGAACAATATTTTGTCAGGTTGAAATGTATAAAGTTGCAATAGTGATCATAATTCATCAGTCCTTGCTTTATGCGTTTAATAATAAAACAAAGTTCTTCAAATTTAAAATCCCGAGTAGATGAGTTTTGTGAGTGCATACAATGAAATGAACACAAAACCTGTCATAGGTTTCGAAGTTCATAAAACATCTTTTGAATAAACGTGAAGTTTCGCGGGCGACCGACTAGTCAATAATGCAAAATATACGCGTAGTCCGATCTCACAAACTTTTAACTACTTGAACGAATATGGCGGCTTAACATAATTTTATTTTCGTAATAACTGCGACTACATATGAATACTAGACGGACTTGTCACTTAAAATCAGATTTTAATTACACATTAATAACTTACGATATACATGAATTACCTTTTTTTTAGAAATATTTTCAATTATGTATTTTCTATAAATAGTTTTAAAACTAATATTTGTTCTGAAATCATTTTTATTGTGTCCAAGCTTATTATATAAATTATGATTTGTTCGAACTCGAACCTACTATGACGGAATAAAAACCACATCCACTGGGATATGTTGGACTTCTAATTCTTTAATAGAAAAACACATTGAATATTAAATACTGAAAAAGATAACACAACCTGTTTCACGACCTTGATGAATGGGAACTTAGCTGGTAATATTATCTTATACCATGTATGCAGGTTTTGAGTGTCTATGTTAGAATTAACAATTTAAAACATTTATTTATTTTATTTATTTATTTATTAAGATTCACCAGTGGTAATTACACTGTTAAAGTAATAATTATGCTAAGTTACAAAGTTCTTATTGCTAAATGCATTACCTTTTAAGGTGAATACCGCATGCGAAAATAAGTGTGAGATAGTTATACATAAAAACAACAATTCTATGATCCTATGAAGTTAAACAAATAAACAAAATCTACCAAACATATCAAATTGTTACATATAATTATTTATTTATAATATAGTTTTTTACATTTTTACGAAACTTTGGCAACGAATCTCTGAATAGGTCCAAGCATTTATAATCGTTTATAATTTTACATAATCGCGACACAGGTGAATTGTTCCCCAAAACAGTTCATACATACATACAGTCTTAGATAAAGCGACATTGTACTTTATTTAAACATAGTAATCAATAAAAGGTCGTATGCGCGACTTCAATTCAAATTCAATATACTAATGTCTAATATGATAAGTTTTTTTGGTGGGTTTCGTAGTGGTAGGGCTTTGTGTAAGTCGGTCTGCGTAGGTCCCAATCATTATATATTGTACCCCCAAATATACATACATACTTCGTATGTTTGTGTTCCGATTTTAAGGATGAGAGAGACTGTGGCAAAAGGGACATAACATCTTAGTTTCAAGTTTACAAGTTTATTCTTAAAGAATAATCCTACAAAAGATTAACTATTATTTTGAAGGTCAACGTTGTTGTTGAAGGTCAATCATGTATTCGGAAAAAGTAATTTACAAAAGTAATCTAATGTATAGTATACAGTGTTATTTTAATATAAATAAATAGATAAAAAAAGGTAATTTAACGTCATGTAGTCATAGTAAAATCATTTACAAAATTTGATCTTGTATAATGCATATTGTTACTTAGTAAACGATTCACTAATTTCTTAAAATGATTACATTTTTCTAATCGTATTAAACCAAACTATTTATTAAAATGTCTCGAATATATATATAATTATTATTAATTGCACAATGTATTATAACGCAAAACAATTAACACATTTTTCTATCATTCAACTTTCTCTCGTTTCGTACAAATTGTTAATTGAAACATTGTTGTAACATTTCAACGACTGCCTATGATTTTAATTTCATCTTTGTCATATATAATGTCAGAAATTAATAGCTGAAACAAATATAATAAAAAAGTCCATTAAAATTTAAAATGTTGTTATATATATATGTATATACTAATAATATAAATGCGAAAGTATGTCTGTCTGTCTGTTACGCTTTTACCGAAACGCATTTGATGAAATTTGGTATAGAGCAAACTAGAACGAAACCCAAGGAAAGGCATATATTACTTTTTTATACCTAACACCAGACGATAAACACCTCAAAAGCAAGCGATGTACAGGCAACGAGAATATATATAATATTAACATGTAAATTACAAGCTTTGTATGTTTCTGAGTTATGATTATAGTCACTAAGACAGACCAAGCAATTATTTTTACTAATTAGTTTTGACACTGGGAATCTCTATCAAGAGTTAATTAATAATAAAATAACTGAAACGGCCAGATAAGTGTTAAGTACTATGAGTGATATCTAAATTCGTATAACAGGTTTTGAAATCACATTTCTGGTATATACATATAATTCTGGTGATAATTATTAGTCATACCCAATTTAAAATGCTATAACCGGTTTTATTGTTATAGTCCCTGAGCAAAATACAAATAAAGAAATAATAAATAATTATAATATAATACGAAGGAAATAGTTTAAATCAACTCTTAGAACGTTACTATATAATTAAGTATTACATTGGGCACAGGACGAGTTACTAGGGGAACAGTTTACATAATAGGGTAAGGTTAATACGATTATTTAATAATGCCTATTTTATGCCATTATTGTATGTGAGTCACATAAATGTAAATTCAAAACTTACGACACGGTTTTGGGACCCGTTTGAAGAAGTCTTCATAGACAATTCTACCGCCCATACGAAAACCAATCGTTTCTTGAATACAGTAATCGGTAAGTAAGTAATATTGAATCTAAATAGTAATATACCATAGGTATGTTTTTGTACAACTAATCTATTTGATCTGTTCCTAGTAAAGTATAAATAATTTACAATTTTCCCTTAAAATAATGCTTTCGGAATCGAATGGTATTTTATTATAATTAATATTACACAACTAGGAAGAGACTGTTGTCCAAGTCACGGGTTATCCTAAATTGAGGGTTCAGGTCATATTATGAGTATCCACTATTCTTTTTTTTAAATAATTTATTGACCACCACAAAGTAAATGCAACAAAAGGCGGACTTAATGCCTGAAGGCATTCTCTGCCAGTCAACCTTTAGGTTAAACAGAAAATAAACGTGCGTATTTTTTGTGTAGGTCAAATAAATATATTTTTAATTAATTACTAGAAGACACCATATTTATTTATCGATCTTAATATATTGCCGGTTGCTGGCTACCGGGAGTATATTAAAAAAAAAATTGTGAAAATAATTTATGGCACTCAAGAATAATGTACCTTTGTACCAATGAAAACATTCCTAGAATTGGATTATGAGTTCTGTAGATTACCGCCTACATACAAAAAAAAATTTACGTCTCTATAATATTAGTATAGATTAACAATATTTATAGCACTAAAGCAACAAACAAGGTTGAACTATAAATATATATAATAAATATATATTTGTAAAGAATTTTGTTTACCAAAATTTTCTATATCTCGTCCCGAAGTCAACGATCCTCGTGTGCGACTTTGGCGAGTTTCCAACCGCGCGTAAGCGAGCAACTATGGCACTTATTAATAACAATAAAACAAAATTTAAACTTCGAACTAACTGACAATTTCAGTTTATTTAATATCTGTATTGTATAGTCCTTGATGATTTTAAGCGTTATACATTATAGCGCGTCGAGACACTGTCAAAATATTAGTTAAAAAGTTTTTTTCGAAGAGGTTCTAATGTGTTACTACATAAAAAACTTTTTTTACACTAGTACTAACGCTGATGTCTCGGCAGATTCCGACTACGGCGGACATTCTCAAGGGTACCTAGATAATCGTGTGTGACCAACCACAAATGCATTACTTATCACCTCTCTCATAAACTATTATGATGGCAAATCCGACACGACCGGGAAGCGTTAAGACGCAGGACTAACAGCTTTTCGAGGCATGTATTTGCATACACTGCCAACTTGCTAACCTAATAACTATTTATTGGCTTCACCCAGGCAATAAAGGGCTTTGGAAACTAGTCTTATAAGATCGGCACTACACTAACGAGGCGACTATTATATATATTTTTAAAATCGGAATAGTAATACACTGAATCTATGAGTGAGTATATCTTTAGTGCACATTCGGATGTATACAAGGTATTATGTATATATATAATCAACAGCTATACAACGTCTTCGTCTCAACGAAGAGAGTTTTAAATTGTTGTGAATGTTATGTTAGATTAATATTGCCAATGGACAAAATGTTTAGGTAAATGAATGAAAAGGTAGGTGATAAGTGCCGAGATGGCCCAGTGGTTAGAACGCGTACATCTTAACGAATGATTGCAGCTTCAAACACCACTGAATTTTCATGTGCTTAATTTTGTGGAAATCTGCATGTGTCTAATTTCAACGAAATTCTGCCACATGTTAATCCGCCAACCCGCATTGGATCAGCGTGGTGGAATATGCTAACCTTCCTCTCAAAGAGAGAGGAGGCCTCAAACCAGCAGTGGGAAATTTATAGGCTATCGTGTGAGTGCCAGACGTATTTGCATAAAGCGTTACGTCTCTCTTAAAATTAAGAATGTAGTAAATTAACCTAAAATCCTTGACATTCGCTTGACTATAATATTAACAGATCGACTGTTAATATTCTTTTCTTAATTCTCATAAACTTATATTTGATTGATTGACAGGTTTATGAATGATAATATTATAACCGGAATACAGATATTTTAATGATAACCACAATTAATAAACGACCAACTGAAGTTCGTTATTTAGCTTTACAATACGAAATTAATAATATTGTTATTGGTGTTTACTATAGTCTATAGTGAAGTAAGGTGGGCTCGCCTAGCAGGTTTCTCCTTCCGATTATACGTACTGCGTCTGTCCTCCACTTCAAGTTTATTGACCCCCGTATCAGAATCAAAGCACTGGATACATGAATCTTAGATAGTTGTTCCAAACAGACAAAACTTCAAAATTGAGTTTATTGTCGATCACTTAATCAAATCAAATTAGGTGATAGACGGTCGCACTTCAAAATAAGTAAAACAAATGGGCCAACTTTATTATCTTGGTATGCGTGACAGCTACGCTTGACGCTCGACGAACGTCATACTAATTTACTAGTGTGCGTGTACTTAGTGGCCAAATCTTGGGCGCTATTTATGCTATCTAGACATGAATAATCAAAGCAAATTAATTTGTTGGAACAATTCAAAATCTTAAACCCAATTATGAATGCTTTAGCGTGTTATATATATATATCTGTTATTGGTTTTTTATAGTAGGTTTTTCTTATCATCTCCTAGTAGGATAGTGAGAGGGTGGAATAATAATATGCAATTTAATGGTAAGTGGTACTTATGTTCCTAAACATTATCGTATCGTACTATTTGTGAAACATTAATAACCACGCAGGACCATACTGTTAACATCGTAGGTAACTTCGGTCTTTCTATAATATATAATGTTTATACATACTAAGGATATTCTTATGTGACTATCATTAAAAATACAAAAAAAGGAAAATTATAAATACTATATATAGTAAGAGATCTTTTTAAAAGTTTGGTTTACTTATATGAATGTTCCTTAATTTGTTGTGGAATTCAAATGCAGTTGTGATTGAGACTGGCGTGAAGGTATCATTGTAATATTATCACCGGACAGGGTTACATGACTACCACTCGTCCTAAAAGGCTCTAATCTTAAAGTTCAGACAATAGACCCAGTAACCGCAGCTACCAATTGAAGCAATGAGGAAACCGGGGCCAGTACCCAGACTGACTATAGGGCAGTCCCATTAAACCACTTTCTATGTACATAAAAAAGTAGCGCACAGAAAGAAAATATAAGTATTAAAATTCAAGCATTATCTTATTAATGAAATGCCTATGACGTCAGTTGTATAAGCCTTTTACACAAAACGATTGACGATCCATTTTTAGATGTGAATGTTAAACATATTTCTTTGTTTAGTTTAGGCCCTTTTCACACAGCGCGATAAAATAAAAGACATCGAGTTACCTGCTTTCACATGTTATTTTGTTCGGCGGAAAGTATGAGAGTTTTAACCATTTACTAATATAACATCCAAAGATATAAAATCAATTTTTCTCTTTTGTCGTAAATCTACTACTAGTGTACGTAAAATTTCGCGGACACGCGTAGGCAGGCGCTATCGGTTATTAACGCTTTGGTGATTAGTGTACTACTTTCGTTTTTTTAATCGCATTATATGTCCATAAATAATCTAAAAAATACAATGAAACTTTATTGAGGTCAAGTTATTAAAAACATAAAATTATTTATTATATTTGAGTGCACGTCACACAGAAAATAGATTATTTTAATAAAGCTCATCATAAAGTCGTATGTTTACATTATAGTACATTTGTATATCTAGGTTTAAAAAAATAATTTCTTACCATATGGCCGATCATTCATTCGCATGCCATCAAATAATTAAAAAATTGAAAAAGAAAAACAAAAGTGCACACATGAAACGCGTTTTATATTACTAATTGATATACACCCACTAGAAGGGATAAAAAAAATAAGTTTTTGTTCTTTAGAATGGTAATTATCGAAGGGGGTCTAAAAATTAACATTTATTATCCATCCACCTGACTATATAAAATATATATTGATAGTCATTAAGATTTAAGATGCATCTGTAATGCAATAAAAAAATCCATCAGTTCAATCATGATAAGATATGCCTACTAACGGACAACCTGCCTACTAATATGAATAAATACTTTTTTTTTATAACATACTTCACTAAAATAAGAATAAAAATACACTAACTTTATAATTTAATTTTTATAATAGTTATCAATATCCAATATTTTTTTTATTGATTTGGTGTCTAATTTGGGATGTAATAATTTTTATGTATTGTAATATCGTCACATAGCGACCTATTCAGAGCACATCTACAGTCAGACGCGTCGTGAGGCGTGCAAAACATGTTGTTAAATAACACTATTATAAATAAAATTAATAATATTTATATAATGTATAATTAAGTTTCCACCAACCCGCATTGGAGCAGCGTGGTGGAATATGCTCCATACCTTCTCCTCAACGGGAGAGGAGGCCTTAGCCCAGCAGTGGGAAATTTACAGGCTGATTATGTTTTTATTTATTTTTTATAATTAAGTATTGTTATATTAGTATTATTTAATAAGTTGCCAATTGTAGGTTCGATGATTTTATATTATAAATATATAAAATTAAAGGTGTTTTTACACATAACATTTTACACGTGACCTTGCTTAGTCAGAGATCGGAGTCGGCATTCGATTTAATGAATAATTATTTTGTAACAATTACTCATTGTTTTAAACATTCAATTGTTACTGAACATTGAAACTTTAAACAATTGTAGTGCTGTATAGTGATAATCTTATACTTTTTATCAGAAAGACGCTTCGCCTTGACATAAACTTCTAAACGAGATGTTGCAATGTAACTCTATGTAACCCAATGTAACCCTCCGACATCATCGAGGCGGATGGTTGCCGAGGGCACAATTAAAATAAACTTGCATCTAATTAGGATACAAGATCGATTTTATTTAAATTGATTCCATTTTCAAATTTATTGTGTGATTTTTCTTCCTTGAATATAAGTATTTTGTGTAACGCAAAATTCAAATCTTGCTAATAGCGCTCGTGAACTTAACAACAAAAAACTTATCGTTGCAGTTCAGTATAGAGAAACGGATTGCAATATGATGAACGAATGAACGAACGTATAACGAAGTTTTAATTAAATTTAAAGTAATCATCACTTCGAATTGTATTTTTACTGAAAATAACCGGCAAGAAATTCAATAGTAACTTTTTAAAACAATTAAATTATAGTTGAAGCTGTAAAAAATCCTGTAAATTTCATACTTAAGTTCGATATTTATTACTTAGCTCGATGTGTCACGTTTCGTTCGTGATAAGTGATTATGAGAATAAAAGTGTTAGTTTACCTTTTAACTAAATAAACTTCATACGGAATAAAAAATACTCTGTATAATACATAACCCAATTTAAAAAAAAAAAAAACATAAATACCAACCTTTTTGAAAGACATATCAGTTGAGTACAACTATCCAACAAATGTCGCCCTAATAATTATAAAATTCTAAGCCAAGTACAGTTGCAAGTAAATAAAAACATAAATGGAACTCTAACACAACCACTTAAGGGCATCGTAACTTGATGTTAATGTTAAGCAATAGTTTAATCCCAGTGAAAGGTGAATAACATATATTATGTCAGTTTGCCCTTCAAGAGAACTAGCGCTTAAGTTAATAACTTACGCAATATGTTATGTGAGAAAATTATGAAATTAAAAGATTGGTGTGAAGATCTATGTATATAACATAAATCTATATCCACATATGTATCTTAAAGTTTAAATTTTGTTAAGTATATACCATTCATTGCTCCGTGAAAAGTAAGAGAGAATTAATTCTCTTCAGATCCGTCGAAAGACCTGTTATGATATTAGAAAACGTTTCGTTTCTATTCGAACAACTTCTAATTAAAACATCCACCATACTATTTGTTATATGGCCTCGAAGGCACTTCTATTATCAGCAAAAACGAATCCTTTCTAGAACATTGTAAAGTAACAGCTTGTAAACGTCGTTGGGATAACGCCTCCTCTCCTCAAGATGAGAATGTTTTGAATGTTTATTCCATTATACGGCACATTGAGGTATATTTCATAATATGACGTGAGATGAGTCACATACGTGTGTGATTACTAGTGGTGTTTGTGAGAACTCTAACCATTAGTGGAAGAGACTCGAACAATGGTTGAGATGGCTTTATGCCGTCTATTTAATGGTTGTCTTTTGATCCGAGGAAATAAAGAAAATAACAATATTCACCAATCGAGTACCGCCTCAAGAAGAGAGTTGACACGGTGCCTCAATGTTAAATAATTTTCATGCACTCAATGAACCCAAACAAATGGCAAGTGATTGATGAGGAATCGTATTGATATGCATATTTTTTACGAAATATAAAATATAATTTTGATCTTGACCGCAATCTAAACGGATACGTTATGATGTGGTCGATGGAACGAGCTAACCTATAAATGCGGATTCATAAACGCGTTTGCTTTATAAGTACCCCGAAGTCGGAAATACAGAAGCCGGCACGGAATTTCATAACTTGTGCTGTGTGCGTTATCAAGCTGTCGGCAAAGCGCTTGGTTTGTTGGATGATATCCTGCAGTGCGTTTAGTACTCCGGTTATAGAAAAAGATAAGCTCAAAGAGCCCTTTTGCAGTGTGCATATATAATTACTAAAAATTATCTCATACGTCATTAGGTCTTATACGTCATTATATTATTAATTTTATCTTTTTACATTTTTGTATTTTTTTTTTATTTATTGCACAGTTTTTATCTATATGTATCAGATATTATACATCAGATTATTTGAAACAGTAATGTTTACGCCGTGATGAAAATTCTTTATCATTTTTTATCGGTATTGTATTAATTTTTTATGTATAAAATCGAGATTTTTGTTGATATCTTAAATATTTCTTATTTGTATCATATCATAGTCCGTTTTATTACCAAAGTGATTAAAAATAAAACAGCTTGATACTGATAATGCACAAGATTTATAAACCGAGACCAACAGCTGCTGTTACCGATTCTATTTTAAGTCGAGAACAATTTTAAACTGTACTTTCAATTAACTTTATTGGTCATCGGTTAACTGAGCTGGTCTGCAATTGATAATCTAAATTTAGCCCAGGGAATAACACCCTAATACTTATTTAAGGTTTGCTTCAATTTTAGTTGGTGTTTGTTAATTTTTAGAGACTAAATCTGAGTGCATTGGGCGTACATGAATAATTTATTTTGACCTGCATTCATTAGGGTTTAACTAAGCCAGGTGATAATAATAGTAGAGTGCCGTAAGACATAAAAATTGTAAAATCTCGGAATCCAGGGCCAATCAATGGATCTGTGTAACGAGGGGTTTTTTGCATTATTAATAGCTTAAGTTAAAAAGTAAAAAAAAAATTGACCGATCTCGATTACAACAATTTTTAACAAAAATTTACTGGAAAGTAAGAGGTGGAAGGCGGAATAAAATGTTTATAGGAAAGATTTCAATTTTATATTTAATAAAATATGTTTACATAGTAACTAATGTTAATTTCTAAGATTTTCGCAAAAATAACGAAATAAAAAAATAAAATTGATCGTCAAATATACATTATTACGTTATTGTTCATTATTGTCGTCGTCGTCGTACAGCTATCACCAATGCATTCTGAGCAAGCAGCAGTGCAGTTTCTTGCACCCACAAGATGCTCCGCATCCAGTTATGCATTTCATATACAAAAAAATATTTTTAGTAAAGATTCTATAGCTGATGCTGCATCTACTTGTATTGTGACTGGATGATTGTTTTTCTCCCTCTGGGTCTGTTTTAGTGTAGTTCTTAAACTCAATTCTTTAACAATCCGTGCGATAATTAGCTTCCTGAGTTACTAAATCTAAAACGCCTCCAATTATTTAATGGATATTGCGATACATATTCACCTTCCTCTTCACTTATCAAAATTAAAATAGTTTTCTTGAAGTCAGAGGAAGTAACGTAGCCGATTTGTTGTCTTGATGTTTTGGACTTTCTTCTTTCCTTCTTTTTCACATAAAAAGCACCTACTTTACCACAAAATAATCAATTGCATTAGCCGTTGGAAGTTTTACTTTAGGTGGACATCATGCCGATGTGGTGTTCTTTTTTTCAATTACAATTAGTATATAGTTTATTGATATATTTTTGTCTGAATACTGAATGGACGCTCCACATCCGCTCTTTCTGCAGAAGCAGCTTTGAGCGTTGATATTTCTCTAGTGACTTTGTCAAAGTTTTTTCTCCTAGTCCAGAGTTCATTCAGAACTACATCCGATTTTGTCATAAAATAGGATGCAACCATTACTTATATTATCACGATTCGATGGTTCACCCATTTTGATACGAGGCTATAACAACAAATTTTGCTAACTGACTTATATCATCATTAATGGTTTATATTATTAAATTTTGCTTGCTTGCTTGCAGAAATTATTTTATATAGGAGCCCCCAAAAATAGCTCTGTATTGAGCCTAGCAAATTGCCACGTGTACTTTTCGGTTAGGGCTCGCGTTAACACCCAACAGCTGTTCTAGTCCTCTCCTCTCTCTCTCATCTTTATACCAGCAATCCCTTGAGACCCAAGATCAAGTTGGTGAAAGTTTTCCTTCTTAAAATATAACTTTAAACTAAACTATGGAAAATTTATAATTATTTTTATATACTATTAAAAACACATTTCCAAAGTTTTTATAAAGATTCATTGACTGGCCCTGGATTCCGTATAAAGCTTAAAGCGCTCCACTATAATATAAGTATCAAAATAAAATTAAGTAAAAGTTATGACGTCGCAGCCATTTTGGTATGAGTACTATAACTAATGTAAACGTAAAAATATGGATTATTACTTCGGGACAACAAATATACTGTTAGGTTATTTTCAACAATAGAGCTCTTCTGGACGTTTTTTTTAATAAAAATGTAATTCTTACAATGTCATCGCAGTTCGAGCAACAAATGTGTAATGTATTAAGAATAATTTTAATATAGAAGAATATTAATTTTATTATTTTAAATAAGAGCCAACATTGAATTACATCACTGACGTTTTTGTAACAAAAAGTAATTAAATAGAAATTGTAGTCTAATATGATCTACTTCTATGCCAAATTTATTTTTGAATTCGTTCAACCATTTGGGCACGATGGTTTGACACACATCCAAACGCAGAAATATTTACAATTATTTGATTCTTGCGAGATTTTCCAAAATTTAAATATGTATGAGTATATTATTTAAAAGGAGAGAAGTTCTTAGCCCAGCTGTGGGCATTTACAGGCTTTTCCTTTATACAGGTATACTTTTATTATTTGCAATTAAAGTCAGTTTATTACATAGAAAAAGTTTTCATAATTTTTGTATCACTCATATATAGTACTTAAATAGCTGAACCTGCGGCTTTACCCGCACGCAATTTATAAAACGCAAACTTCCATCCCATTTTACCCTCTTAGGGGTGGAGTTTCGTAAAATCCGTTCTTAGCGGATGTCTACACCCTATAAGGAACTTAATCACTGACTGGTATATATATATATATATATATATTAATAATTAATTTATGACAAAAATAATTAATGTAGGTTTACCGATCATGGATGGTCGGTCAAATGTCTCGTAAAAAATTTAAATATTTAACCTTATACGAATGCTTGGCAAATCACCACAAATTTAAAATTTTTGTCGTGTTTAAATATGACTGAATTATTTTTGGTATTTCAAAGTTCTTCAATAAGCCAAAGTAATGGTTCTAATTTTAAATTATCCATTAAATATTACGAGGATTTGTGCCAATGCTAGCACCTGAATATAAACACTATAAATCACAATCGCGAAGACTATCATTCCCGCCTCCAAAAAGAAAAACTTTACTAATTCTGAGTTGAAAACAATTATTTTTAAGCTTTTATTCTAATATCATAACATATATATTTTGTAAAATCGATTTCTATGTACACATACAAAACAAGACCCCCAAAAATACTGCGGTAAGTACCTACTGAGTTAAATAGTAATAATTATATTGGACTTTAACTTTTGAGCGAATTTGTGTAATATTACGTTTTACATATATAATTTTATTTGCCTACATTTTTTTTTATAATGAACAACATCCATTGGCCCACAGTTGCGCGTACCTTTTTAATTTATGCACAATTCAAGAAGAGACAATCAAATAGACCACCTGTGGTAAGCGGTGGTTGTGTTCGCCTGTAATCACATCAGTACATATGTTTGATGTTTAGCGGTAGAAAATTTGATGTAACTATATAGACGGGTACCCAGACGCACAAATTACTACCAACTGTAAGAAAACACTATAATTACTACGTACGTATGTTACTATCAAGCAATGAAGGTCTGTCTACAGTAAAGACTAATCGCTCCCTACCGTTTTGATTGAGTTGTTTGCGTTCACAATAACAAATCAAAACGTCTATACTCTAGATGCTGCTAATAATAAAATACCATACTTATTTACACGAATACAAACCGTAATGTGATCGTATAACGTCTGTAATTGCTTGTTATATTTATTTCACGGTTCGATTGCGTGATATTAGGAATGGTGTACACCGCGTATCGGTTCGCGAATAATACCGTTTTCACATTATACGATTGTAATTGACGTCTCTAATTTGTTATATAATTACGTAGGATAATTATGATGTTTTACTTAAATTGAATATGAGATATTTTGTAAATTATGATAAGGCTGTTTTGTAACAAAATCGTTGTTGTTTGTCTGGTATTTTATTAAAATTTATCGTTATCTGTTAGTGACGTTCTCGAAGTTGATTTATTGGTTAAGTTTCGGAAACACGGATGATACATAGTGTCCTTAGGTTTTTAAGATTTGTTCAGAATTGTAAACGTTATTCGAACGGAGCTTATCATTTTCTAAATTTATTCTTATAATTCAAATAGATTAATTATTTAAATAGGACAAAGGGTTTCTTGATTTTCATGGAAAATAATTATTTAATAAAATATTATTTGTGTTTTCTAATGTCATTGTTAATTTCAAAAATGTAATTAAGTTAGTGGTAAGCTATTATTATTACGTATTATTAATATAATAATTAGAATAAAGCCTAGTAGATGCTGTCAAAGTAGAATGTACCCATTGCATAGGTGTCATCTCTTACGACATTCGATTTACGGATATATAGTTAAATGCATTAAACGATCGAACATGCCTCTGACCCAATAATGTGGTGGCTGAGCTACAATACGATTGGTTTCGCCAATATTAACTCACAAGGAAAAAAATGTGAAGTGCCAAGTCCTTCTACACAGTCAATGCATTGCGTTTAATCAAAAAAAATCAGTTAAGGGCAAGGGAAAAATTCCCTTGATGCCCATGGTGATGGTTAGTATAAAGGATATTTTCGCTTACATTAACATTATCTGATGTTTTCCTTCATATTTGTCGTGTCGGTACCGTCTCGTCGTCGCCTTGTTTAAAAATTTATATTACCCGGTTCGTACGTACGTAAGTGAGTCAGCACGCATTTTCATATGTCACCGAAGTTCACGTTGTTATTACGATTACGCTGTAGTTGAATATTAAAAGATTTGGATTTGGTACAACAAAAACATATATATATTATTGTTAAAATTATATTCCATCCGACACAGTATAGTCGAAGTATTGGTGACATTTGAATGTGTATACTATTTAAAGCTGAAGAGTTTGTTTTGGGATCTTACTAGCTTCCTAGCTACTAGGAGTCATATTGGAGGAGTCATAGTCACGTTACATATCCCATTTATTGTTAAATTGTTGTAATAACATCATGGCCTACAGTCACAGCATTGCGGTTAAAGTGCGAAGCAATTATATAGTAGTATATGCCAATATTATAAATTTGAAACTCTGTCTATATTTTCGTCTATCTGATGCTCATTCACGGCCGAACGACTGAACTGAACTTGCTGTTAAACTGAGTTTAAACCCCGAGGAAAACCATAGACCATAGACATAAACATAGACAACCAAATTTTATCAAATTCGCTTCAATTTCGATTCTGTTTAGCCGTGAAAGCGTAACTAACAAATAGACAGGGGTTACTTTCGCATTTATAATATTAGTATAGATATGATAACATGTATACTAAAAGTGGAGTTTTATTGTGTTCCCTTTACATTACAAAAACTACTAAGTAAATTATAAACAAAACTAGTATTGCAAAATGCAACGCGCTTAATCGGAGTTTACAGTATATATTGACTCTCACTCACTCGATGCAACTTTTGTCAATCCAAATGTCAAATTTAATTTCAAATATTGTTTCACAATAAATAAATTAGTAAATTAATTATTCACCAAGTAGCTGCGCTTCGTAGTTTAATTCGGTTTAAAATTAGACCATAGACGTGACAACTGTTAATTTCGTATTCTTGTTTAGAAGTCACATTTATCTTTGTCCTACAAAATGCTATCTTCAGACTATTAATATTATAAGTACGAAAGTACCGTCTCTATGTTTGTTAACTATCACAAATAAACAATTGAATCGTAATGGAATTTGACTTAGATGTAAATTGGGATGTGTATTAGGACACACTGTATATAAATTACGGGATTACCATATAAATTAGTAAAATTTTGCACGTAAATTACGGAAAAATACAGGAAGTAGAGGAAAAATTTGCTGCGCAAGGAATAACTACATTCGTCCCGCGATTTCGCTCCTGCAATTATTAATAGTCTTACGTCACTTTTTAATTCGAAAACTACCTCCATGAATGTCTAAAAGGACAAAGTAACAAATAAACTTCTATATTTCGAATAGTGTGAATTAAATGATTTTGTTAAATATAGTTTGAAGGTTGTCCACCGTTAGTAGAAACTAAAACGGAATTACTAGCGTTGTGATGTGGCGGTAGAACATCGGATGAGTGGGTAGTCCTACCAAGTTTACCTTTCGTTGGTTTTACTAATGTAAAAGTTTAGTTTAATTATCTTGCTTGCTTGTTTTCCTTAAATAAATTTATCTATAAAATATATCTTTCATATTTTCTTTTCACATTGTTTCGATCCTTTTCTTGACCAATATTTATGTAGACAACACATTTATTTAATACGAACTGTTTGTATCTGTTCATTTGGTATTTGTGTTTTTAGACAAAATGGAAGAAAAGGTTTTTGTATTAAATCATTCTAAAAGATTAAGTGTGCAAGAAACAGGTTTTGAAAAAAACAAAATCATAATATTCAACCCAGTAGATTTTTAAGAACCATTATTTTTAAAATCTGAAGAAAATTCTGCTCACTGGCAACACTTTCGTTATTGTCCCAGTTCAGAAACATTGTAGTTTCGATTATTTATTGCAACGATATTTTTATAAAACCTCAAAATTGCTATTGACAAATATAAAATTGACAATGTTTTAAAACCAAAGGTAAGACTAAGTATATTGTTATTTATCACAATTCTCTGTGAAAATAAAACGTCCACATAACCAAAGGTTTGAGAGCTCCAATTGTGACCAGGCACAAAACTCTATTTACATATATATATATAATATGTGAAAGAAAACATCGTGAGCAAATTGCATGGATCAGATGATTTTCTTGTAAGAATTATATCATATATATTTATATTTGTATATATATTCCTTATAAGTACTATGTAAACTGTAACTATTTTCAATTTATAATAGTATATATTTAAGAAGTTAATATTAATAATTCTTACGTTAATTATCAATAAAAATACCGTTAGTTTATATTAAAGTCAGATTGCAAACTGAAATAATGCGAAAACAACCAGCCAATTTCAGTTTAACTAAAAAAATACTAACCTAACCTAACCGAAAGATTATAAGCTATCGAAATTTTATTCGGTTTATTGTATATTGAAATATGCTTTTATTTCATAACCAAGAGCATGTAATAACGGGAACTGTATAACATGAACATATTACACAACAAAAACTTCTTTATAACGTCTAAGTTATACTTAGTAAATTATTTTTTTTTATAAAATAAGTTTTTTTACAGATAACTACTAGGCTGTGACCTTGTACAGTTTTTTTTTATTTTCTGTTTCTACGATTTTAAATAAGAAAATATTACTGTGGTTACTGCTTCTCTCTCTTCAATAGTATTATTTTAATCCCTTTCTATATGATGCAAACTAACTTCTGAGACTAGCGCGTTCAATCTAACAAATTGTCTTAATAATAATAATTAAAATATATATATATTATTAAAAATAATTATCCTAACTTCCTTACTAATATTATAAATACAAATGTAATTCTCTAATAGCGGGAGAAGCCGCAGGCGATAATTAGGTTTTAATCAATTATGTAATAAATTTTCCGCGATAATAGCCAGAACAATCATCCATTTTAGTACCGATTTACTAGCTCCATGCTAATAACACCGTTAAACGTTACATAACATTTCTATGTAAATTGTGCGATTTTCAGTGTACTTTTTTTTATATAAAACAGCGTTAACGTCGTGACGAGGCTTTTCTGAACGTCAACGTATAAGGAAGCGGAAGGGTTTATGCCCGATTAGTAGTGCGCTCGCGGCGAGCGGCCGAGACCGCAATACTGATGCTAAGGAATAGTACTCACGACCTTAATATACATAAAAAAAAATACTGGGATTTTTTTTTAAAAAATAAACTAGATATATCAAAATCATAGAATTAAAGAAAACTAATTTAAAGTATATCGCAAAACTATTAAAACTGAAATAAACAGCGAAACACAAGATATTTTTTTCATTTCAGAAACGTTCTACTCAAACGTTACAATCTGAATCGTTGCTTCTTTTATATTGCTTTGCGGGATAATAGCTATAACTTAAAAATATATGTGTACTCACCCTAACATCAACAAGTTTTGTTAACGCTGTACCAAACCAAAGCGATTTCATTGTACCGGCATGCTATAACTGGTTGCTATGTAAACAACCTTTGATATTACAATACGTAATAAGACCTTATTCCGTTAATAATACGAATTAATCTCGAAATTAGTATTATAAATGAGAAAGTCGAACGTTTTCATTGATTTATAGTTGTTACAAAAAAACCAAACAGCGAATTAAATTACGTAGTGTTTGTTGTTAACGTTATATGTAGTTTTGAGATTTAACACCGACCGCTTCCTATTGAATTTGGTAGACACGTATCATGGAGATGGTTTTTATATCATATATATGTTGTGCTAGATGGCGCTGTCTGTTGCTATATTATAGGACGTGACAAGCGTGTATTAATTATTCCTGTTAAAACATAAATGGGGATGCATTCGTTAATATTTAATAAAACGAATGCCTTATGAATGATAATATAACTTGGGAATAATAAAAAACAATATCAGACTATTTTATTAATAGACAAAAAATAGATATCAATTATTTATATGAAATACCATCGGCACATTCACAAAGACAATGCTATCAAAAGTACACGAACCGATGCAGTGTGATACACCACTACAGATATTTACAACACTATAATAAAAATAAAATATAAATAAATTGTATTTATTATTATTGCAACATTTTTTTATTGAGACGACGATGATTGTTTCTATTGGTCGTAGCGTGAGGTATAAAGCCTTCATCGAGAAATGTAGTAATTAACACTGAAAGATTTTTTTTTCAAATCGAAACTGTCTCAGAGAAATGCGTTTACCCAAACAAACTCATCTACATAATATTAGTATTGCCACATCCAAAAAATACACATTGTACAATTTAGATAAGAAAATAAATTTGGCAACGTGCTCACTATTGAGAGCAATGGTCTCTAAGCATGCAACTTTCATAAAAATGACCGCATTATCTGGTCTAGTGGCTTAAGAGGTTAAAGATCACGAAGTTATTGGGTTGTTTTAGTGAGAGATCTCAGTAGTATCTTGGAGTTTAGAAATTGTTGTCTCGTGCCTCGGAAAGCCGTAAAACCGTTGGTAATGTGCCTGAACTCCGTTTATATCCAATTCGCCTCCCCTGGGATTATGAGAGTGACGCAATTTAGGCATATATAGGCAGTTTCGTTTGTGCATGTACTGTAATGTGTTCTATGCCTAGTCTTGAAATCGGTCAGGAAGACATTCATCAAAATAAAAATAAGCCAATTAAATTCATTCTTTAATTGCATTGTTGCAAACAATCTTTATCGATATTCATACATCTGTTTTCAATACACCAAAGAACAAACGAAGTGTGAATTACGTAGAATACATCCCTCGTTGAAATATTGGATCCACTCAAGGCAGGATTTATGGAGTACTTCAAAGTGATTCGTATTTATTTGCAAATGTTACCAACAGACGCGGCCATCGCATTGAATAAACATAAGACGACCAAGGTCTTTACATATATGTGGACGATGTTTTGTTAAGAGTTTAGTGTAGGCACAACCGACCATATTCAAATTAATTTTATACATCTAGTCCTGCCTCGTAATTTCACACGCGAAAGTGTCAAAGTACAGAATCTGTTTGTAGCGATTTTTTGGGAATTTGGTCCATTAATATGTGTTCCTTGGGGTAGGAACGATTCGTGTGCCATGACGTCATACCACCCTCTCCACTCACGTTTTCTATATCCTTGTGTTTCCATCTCAGTCGGAAGACGTCTACAGCTTGACAACGGCCTTACCCAACAATCTCCAGCACGGCCATACTTAAATAAAAAAAACTTTTAATAATCAGCAGTTTCGATGTTTGTCATCAAATATATAAGATATCATTCGGTCAACCCGTTTTATATTTTATTTGTTTAATATTTGTATCTTTGTTAACATGCCTTTCAAAGCAAAAGAACGGCGATCGAGATCGACATATAACTGCCCGAATTATTGCGTCATTAGAGTATCTACTCAACACGCGTTTCACTTTCTAAGAGATGAATTTGTGTCACCGTACTTGTAAAAAAGTCTTTGTGAAGTTTCGAAAGATATTTACTTACCAGAACAAATCATCTGTTATCAGACAATCCGATAGATCATGCGTGTAACCTATATCTATATAAAAATGTTGGTTGCTTGACATCAATACACTATGACACCGTTTGACAGATTACCATGAATATTGGCGCGTATATTCTACAACGAAATAGCAATACTCAGTATTGTTGTGTTCCGGTTTGAATGGTGTGTGTGCAGTGTAGCAGGCACAGGGGACATAACATCTCAGTTCCTAAATTTGGTGACGCATTGGTGATCTAAAGAATAGTTAAGAATTCTTACGATGCCAATGTCTATGGGCCTTACCTTACCTTCAGGTGGCCCTTTTGCCCAACCGCCAACTATTTACATAATTTTTATACCATTTGAGCGATCGCCATTACATACATATATACATACTTAAAACTTGGACAGAAAACAAACTTAGCTCATGTATATAGTTTTACTGATACCACATTAACATGTATTAACAAAAGCACTGGCGGCTCAACCTGCCTCCATAGCGAGTTTTAATAACAGCGCTACTAATAGGAGCAACAAAAAATACAATATTTTTTTTTTTCAAATTAGCTCGTAACAATTACTTGAGTCGTTACTTTATTTTATACAAGATGAATTCAATGTAAAATAACTACGGTTGTTATGTAGATTCGACCTAGAAAAACCGACAGGAAGGTCATGTACCTATTAGATAATTGATATTGAATTATTTTTTCGAAGCGTTTCTGTTTTCGAAGGTTTGGTATATACTAAAGTTTAATTTTCTTCCTTAGTCCGGCAAATATGGCGAGGGCTACGTCGGCTCCTCCCGTGGCATGGCGGTTCACGTTCGCGCTAAGGGGCCGGACGGTGAGAATGACCACACAGGCTGCACTTGGCCCCTTCTCTCCGTGGCAGCACCCACTGAACCGCTGCCCAGCGAGCCTTGGATCGCGGTGATCCGCCGTGGAAGCTGTAACTTTGAGATTAAGGTACCCGTATAACAACAATAATAATAATAAACGGATATGGAAAATAATGATTTAGTATAATTTCTAACATTCAGTAAAAAATATTAATTAAAATTTATTTACCGACGAAATATTACGTCGCTCACCTGTCTATTAAGTGCAGAGTAACTCAATCACGACAGAACTAAAGTTAACGATTTGTAAAATTATAATATACAGTTAATATTGAGGCAGGAAACCTTTATCCTCAAAAGCGTTTCATCTCTTTGAATTCTCAATTCCCTTTGAGTTGCGGTCAGCGGCCATAATAATCTGTCAAATCCTATTTCATGTAGACCAGCTCTCGTGCATTGACCCCGATAAATAGGATCAAGGGAATTGAATTATAACATTTAATAGTGATTTACTTAATAAGTATAGCTCCAATTCTCGATTTATATTTGTCGATAGTAGCTTAAATAATAATAGCCAATAATATCTCGTCTGCTATTATAAGTACCGTATAAATGGGCAAGCATATGTAAACACAGCCAATGGAAGGCCAAGTGCAACTATACAAGTAATTGGGTGCTTTGGACATAGAAACATGAATGCCGCTTTGATGGAATTGTGTTACCTATCGCCGTTGATTTAGCTACGAGTTTACTCTGGCGTCGAAAGCCTCACAAAAATTGTAAAAGTTAATACTTAGCCTTGCAATCATATCTTTTTCCTTACTTAAATGACAACTAAATAGCGATAATTTAGATGTAACAAATTTAGTTCCTATTTTTGGGCTCTCCTGGTAATAACCTTCCCTTTACCCGTCTAAGCTTATGCGTAAATCTCAGAAAGGAGCCTCGTCCGTCTTATGACATAGATTAAAAGTATTTTGAATCGAAGCCAAGTATTTCTTAGGTGCCAAAGGATGTCCAAGACGAAGAATAATGTGACGATATAGTTTCAAAACGTTTCTTTAATGAAATTCCTTAAAGGATTTATACATTTATTGTGTTATATTTACGTCCTTCTTAATAATAATCCTTTAAGAATAAAAATTTAATACAAATATATGTCTAAATATACGCTTAGAAAAACACATTGCAATAAAAATCCAAAATATTCTTGAATCTATACTAATATGAAAAATGCGAAAATTACTTTATCTGTCTGTAGCGCTTTCACTGTCAAACCACTGAACCGACTGTGATGACATTTATGAAGCAAGCTTAAACTCCACGGAAGGACATGCGAGCGAAGCCGCGTTCGACATGTTATAAATTGACACATACTCAAAAAGTTATAAAAATATAGTCAGACGAATAGAAAACCTCCATTTCTGGTGCCCTAAAAACCGTACACATTGTCTTTGAAAAAAAGTTGTTAGTTTTTTTTGTCTCGAATGACTGGGCTAACAAGCATATTTGTTCTGTGTACTAATATGAATTTTAATCTAGAAATTTCTACCAATTGTTACCTTACTTTTAAACAGATGTTTGCTATTCGTATTTCATCAAATGTTGTCAAAACATGGATTAGTCGAAGCTTCTAGTTCGAACTATCAGGCATCAATCTATAATAATAATCGCAAAGGAATAAGTACCAACTTAAAAATCTATTCATATCTACCGCATTGGAGCAGCGTAATGGAATAAACTCCGAATAAAAAATAAAGGAGGATAGAATGGGGGACATTTATGAGCTGTGATATTTTTTAATTTAAAAATTATACATTATTAAATACCAAACTCAGTCAAAAATGCAAACAAAGTAATAAAAAAAACCGAGACCGCTGATATTCTGATAAAAAAACCCAAAGATGTCCCGAACAATTCCGACCAACGCGATCATTATTAACGGGAGCCAGCCAACTGCGCAGGAGAAACTATGGTGTACTTATACTATAATTATTGTAAAGAGTTGCACTTTCTATTCCCTCAATCCGATAATATATGACGATCAGAGAGAGAAACAAAACAGACACAAGACAACAGGACCGACATATAACAACGACAGCCTTTTTTATAAATGCAGGCCGTCACTTGAGCAAAAGGACCGAATTAAGAATATATATATATTTATTTATTTTGTAAAACGAGAAATGTTTATAAATGAAATGTACTATATAGGTAATGAAAGTTTTTCTTGTAAGATAAATCCATCAAGATACGTTAACAAAATTTCCACCGATAACCGTCACGAAAACGAATATAAAAATATATTTCTATTCATTGAATTTAACAGAGAATCATATAAATACAAAGTGTAGCCATGAGCCATGATGTATATTCTATAAATAGCAATAATTGCGTCAATTAATTATATTTATAATAGTTATACATAATCATATTAAAAAAAAACAGAATTAAACGACTACGTCTACGTCACAATACATCAAATAAGTATTTAGTCTGTAGAAGTATCTATTATAATGTTAGTAATTATTGGTGCTAGCGCTGCGCAAAGCTGTCTCGGTCAACCCACGTCATTAATTTTGCTAACTAGCTACCCGACCTGGCTTTACACGAGTACAATGAAACTATATACATGGAAATTATTTAGTTTTTCTCTACTATAATATGCATGTATTATACATATTAATCTTCCCCTTGAATCACTCTTTTTACTTATGAAAACTGTGTTAAAATCCATTGTACAGACGGCGGGAAGCAACTTTGTGTAATATTACAGTTCTTCATGGTCATTGTCTCTGTGGGTTATTTTTTGTTTTTGTATTTGTTTAATTTTTAATCTCCACAGACTAAGCATACGTGCTTTTATTTAACATTTTTTTCACTCAAAGACGAATAAAAAGTTACAACTACACTGTAAAGGTTTTATTTTAATAAAAATATTTTCATATTAATTATTTATTCCTTTGATGTCTCCAATGACATCCAATGTGCCAGTCACTTGGGTAGTTTTGCTATTCAAAATTCGTTAATCCAAGCTTCTATCAGATATGATTTATATTTCGTTGAGAAATAACGTCTCGACAGAGACGACAAGTTACCATAGTGGCAATTTTCCGGCATGTGTCGTTTTATAAGAGCCACGATGACCCATTAATTAGATGTGAATAATAATAGATTAATACGAGATCAAACCTGGACAAGAACCGCTTTTTCATGTGCTTCATCCTCCACCAATCCGCATTGGACCATCGTGGTGGAGTAAGGAGGCCTTAGTCCAGTAGTGGTTTATTTACAGGCTTTTTATACAACTTTAAAGTTTACACGAATAATAACAAAGTAAATGAAAAGAAATACACGTTAAGAATCATCCCATCCCATACATCCCAGTCTCAAAAACCGGTCAGAGTTTGTACCCTGTGTAGCTGTGCCTTTCTCTAAGGCGTACTTTTGTATCTGAATATTGCATTTCATATGCATTCCTAACTGATATCATAAATGCAATTTTTTTTTATTTAAATCAATTAATTATCATATTTAAATGATTTGTTAGGCTTTATACTGAACTACAACTGATCAATATACAATTGTACTATACAAAGGAAGCATATTTGTAACCGATGTTCTGACGAGAAGTACAGAGAGATTGAAATCAAATACGTTCAAGTAATATCTAATATCGTTTAGTATATACAATACAAGTAGCAACTGTACGTGCATGGCTTTTCGTAGGAATTTAGGTCATACCACATTCAGTGCCATCATCTATATACACACGAGACATTCCGGGAATTACATGAAGTCTATTCGCAGATCAATTTCTCGTAACATTAACTAATGATATTTGTAAGTAATTCCTGAAAATGTATATGTACTGTTCAGTGGTTGACTTATACCGAGGTCCTAAGTTTGTGATCAAACTCGAGTTTTCGATACATTGATCAAAATCAAATTAACTAACTTTAATCGATGTCAATTTGTACTGGATATAGTACTGACATAAATAAAATATTCTTTATTTAATTCAATAATGTGTTATCGGCTATTTCTCAGTAAAAGTAATAGTCTCTAAATGACCCACTGCTGGGCGCCTCCTCTCCCTTTTGATGAGACGGTTTAAGAGTTTATTCCACCACGCTGCTCCAAATGGTTCTTCCGATGGGTTGGTGGATACACAATACACGTGTGTTGTTTCGGTCATGTGACTCAGGCTATATTAGGCTCGTATTTGCGCACCACAATTACATTGCCCTACAAAATCCGGTAGCAGTTAACTGTTGTCTTGTAATTAACGCCGATAAAATTAATGACAGAAATCGGTCTGAAATTCATCAATATATCTCTAAAAATAATTATGTAATATTTATATTTGACTGACAATTATTTATCTCCGACTTTTCCTGCTCTGAATCGGGTTACGTATATATTTAATTTTATTAAAGTACATTATTGGAAGACGGTATTTGCTCCTCTGCCATTTTATTATAAAAAAAAGATAATGTAAGTTCCCCATAAGCTACTTAATACCAGTTATAACATGTCACTTCATCTAGATAATATTTGAAATGATATTGGACAGCGTAATATGTCGATAATAACATTTTTCTACACATGTATATGAAGTTATCAGTGATGAAGTCATGTATTTTGTTCAACGATAGTGTTATTACAACTATGTTTTAATATACATTAAATTTAATACTAGTTGTAGTGATTTAACATATTCGATTAACTTACGTCGTTTTGGTTTTTATCAAGAATATAAACACAGTTTTAGGAGTTTCCAAATACGGCTCCGGGTCTTGCATTTTTGGTTTAGTCCAACCATCGTTTGTTTGTTTTTTTAAATGACATCTACAAGATTTTTTTATATTACGCGTAATGTGATCGCATCTTCGATAATAATATAAATAAAGAGTATTTATCTTCTACGGTCAAACCTTTTTAGTAGAGTTCAGAGCGGGCGACCACACCCAAACAAAATATCATTTTCAATAATTTTATTTTTTAATAATCATCCATTTAGCTTATCATTTAAATTATACTGAACGATTTCATCCCGGTGCAACGGAATTTTATTTATTTCCTGATCACAGTTCCACGTACCTGGTTCAATCTAAACCATTCAGAGACAGTACATACAAAAAACCAAATAGAGAAATAATTCGACACATACATACAAAAGATGTTTATATTTATACTGATATGTATGGTCTGTACTTATATTGTCGATAGCGAAGATGGATTACGATATTAAATTGTAGAACTTGAATTCCTTACTAATATAATAAAGGCGAAAGTTTGTATGTATGGATGTTTGTTAGAATTTTAACGTAAAAACTACTGAATAGATTTTAATGAAACTTAACTATAATATAGTTAATACCTCAGAATATATCATAATATAGGCTATGTTTTATAAATATATTGTGTGAATAATACCTGACAACCCCTAACACGCGAGCGAAGTCGCAGTCGAAAACTAGTAACTTATAAACAAAGCACCTGTGTAATTATCTTCATATATTATTGTATGGGGACCAAATTATACTTTAATCGAATAAACTCCAACAAGCACGTATCGTTCGTTATTTTATAAGATAAATAAAATTGCAGTCGGTTCAAATAAAGCTCTAACAGTAAACAGAAAAGCCGTATATGTACAATGTACGTATATCATATACGTAATCAACGAATACTTTTTATATTATAAACCTTTTTGAAGTCCATATAAGTATCTTATAATTATGTAAATAAAGTAAATATAAAGCAAACAGTATAATAATTATCATCAAATATATTTTTGCTTTTAAATTTTAAACGATTCTAATTCTTAACTTCTTTTTGTTTAGGTTCAGAATGCTTGGCGGGCTAACGCTTCCGCTGTGCTCATTTACAACGATCGGGATACCACCGTACTTGAGAAGATGAAGCTTTCCACTGACAACGGACGTAAGTATAGCACAGATTATAAATACTAGCATGTTCGAAATTTAAACCCAAATGTATAGTATATATATTTTAATTTTTGTATAAAATTTTGTATAAAATTGAACACGCATAAATCGTACATTTATTTTTGGGTTATATAGATTTGAATTTCCATTTTTGTTTTTTTTTTATTTACTTTTAAGTTAATTAACCTCCAATTTCTGAAACACTGATCAATGTCAGATTTTTTAATTCAATCAAAATGGTCGTGTAGCCAGTCGAAAGTCATTTTAACCAATATGCATAAAATTCTACATATCTTTATCATCAATAGTTTTAAATCTTATATTTATTTATTCATACGCTCGCATAACTATACATTATTATGTCTAAGACATCATAACTGGTAATAAAATTATACAATATCGTTAATCGTAATTTCACATCCCGTAACTAACAACTCATAATACAAACTTTAGAGCGACCTCTCCCTCAGTCGTGCCTTTCTATAGTAAATCTTGATTAACTTTCTAACTCTAACTCGGCCTCACTAACTGGTTATATTCTAATGCCATGGCATATTCAGATTCCAATAAATAATGCATTTACAAAATCAGACGTGAAATTATGGTAAATAACCAAAGAGGTTTTAGTATCACATGTTTAATGATGAATATTATAAAAGTTAGATTATGTAAGTTAACTTCTTAAAGATGTTTTATTTGTTTTTTTTTTAATATACAAAGGGTAGCCTGCTGCTAGAATAAGGTAGAACTAAAAGTGATTAAAATATCGCAAATGCTGATTGACGTGATAATTTTATGTCTAATTAAGAAAAAAAAATAAAAAGTTTTTCTTGGTGGTAGGACTTTATCCAAGCCAATCTGGATTCCAGCCTTATAACTCATATTCTACCTATAAACAATACTTAATATTGTTGTGTTCAGGTTTAAAGAGTGAGTAAGTGTAACTACAGGCATAAGGGACATAACATCATAGTTCCTACTGTTGGTGGTGGAAGGAATTGGCGATGCAAGGAATGGTTAACATTTATTACGGTGCGAATGTCTATGGGCAGTTAATACAATTTCCATTAGGTTGCAGGTTTGCCTAACAAATTTAAAAATAAAAGCTGTTATGATACAAGACGATATCTCTCGAGCTGAGATCATTACAACTAAGAGTTCCGCGTCGTTAGTATAAAGTTACGGTATTATTATATTATATAACATCAGCTGAAAGTGCGGCTTTACCCGCGCGTAATTTATAAAACACAAAATTCCTACCGCCATTTTACCACCTTAGGGGTGGAGTTTCGTAAAATCCGCTCTTAGCGAATGTCTACAACCTATAAAGAACCTGCCCAATTTCAAGTTTGTAGGAGTTATAGTTTCTGAGATTTCGTGTTCAATCTGTGAGTGGCATTTCGCTTTTATATATATTGATAGATTTTAGTTGTATTTAATATATTTTTGCCGACATCGAAAGATAAAAGTTATCAAATCGTTTTAAATTTATGACTCTCTATTGCTTTTCCCAGTGTGAACCGATTCTAATAATCATTATTTTATTCGATCGATCCATGGCATTGCGCAGAGATGTTGGTTTACTCTGCATCTTCTACCGCATCTTTCACAGGGAATGTTCCGAGGAACTTTCCCCGTTTAAATTAATCTCGGCCGCTGAATTTCACCTTTGGACATCGCTTCAGAACTATAAGTTCCATCCATAGTACCTCAACAGTAACACCTGTAAGTTTCCCACTACTGGGCGAAGGCCTCCTCTCCCTCTGAGGAGAAGGTTTGGAGCATCTTCCACCACGCTGCTCCAATGCGGGTTGGTGGATACACATGTGGCAGAATTTCTTTGAAATTAGACACATGGAGGTTTCCTCCCGATGTTTTCCTTCTACAAATTAAACACATAAAAATTCAGTGGTGCTTGCCTGGGTTTGAGCCCGTAATCATCGGTTAAAATGGACGCGTTCTAACCACTGGGCCATCTAGGCTCATACTACCTAAATGTCTGGAAATACACTACAGCAAAATTTTTAAGACATTCTGCCTCGACAATCAGCTTTCGCTAGACAATCAGTATTTCGGAACGATAAGGATCGTTAGTTTGCCTCCTATGTCATAAAAAAGGGTAAATAATTAAATATTGTAAATATACAATTGTATTTTAAAATTGTTAGTTATACTGACGAAAATTATAATCGATTACGGTTTTCATTTTTGTTGTTATTAATCTGTCAATATAAACATAAACACGAGGAATGGTTAGAATAAATTTTATGGTTAGAATTAAATAGTAAATTTTAACGTAAATTTTTAAGTAATTTTTTGTAAGTAAATATTTGACAACATCACATACATTACTCTGATCCCAATGTAAGTAGCTAAAGCACTTGTGTTATGGAAAATCAGAAGTAACGGCGGTACCACAAACACCCAGACCCAAGACAACATAGAAAACTAATGAAATTCTTCTATATCGGCCGGGAATCGAACCCGGGACCTCGGAGTGGCGTACCCATGAAAACCGGTGTACAGTTTTTGCAATATAAGTTATGATATACGATATTTTAAACAAAAATATGTATTTGAATTATATAACATTTGTATACTACTAAAGTATAAAACCAATAATATCCGCTGATACTCAAATCTCATTGGTATTTATGCATATAAATGGCTGTATTTAAATATGTTCTTAATATTTTATATATAGCCACTAATATTATTACTATATGATTTAAATAATAGAAATTATATTTATAGATTATAGATAATAAATAATCAAGTTGATCTTTAAGCTCGTGACCAGCAAAAAATCAAAATAATTAATACACTTTTGACAAGTCATTTTGTTTTTAATTTACCTGTGACGTATTACGTACGTTAGTTGTTTAGTGTAAAATTTCAATGTCGAATTTAAGTTTAATGTTTGTTTGTTTGATATAAAAATTCATAGGTCTGGGTTCAAGGACTGTGTCACTTGACAATGTTTTTTGGGTTATACTGGTAGTATCTCAGAATCAGCTCGTATTTATAAAGTCGGCTGTGGTTATTTGTGGCTATTTCTGTCCCATTGAAAGGTCGCAAAACCTTTTTCCTACGCCTCTCTCCGGTCGCGAAGGATTGCTATCCTATCGGAATCGAAAATATATATACGGATATATATGGACCAATCAATAGATTGATCTTCAATCTCTACCCCAATAACGAAATGGAACTGTCACAATATTATTAATAAACAAAAATTATATCTGCCAATCATCATATTACACTTAAATCCTTTGATGTCATGCCATCCTAGTTATAATAGAAATATTTTTGTATTCTTTTTTTTTTTTTTTTAAAGTATTTAAAAACGTCTATTCCTATCATCTGTAGGGATAGATCTTTTAAACATTTACGAACTCTTTTTTTTTTGAACGGATTTATTGCGGATTTCATCAATAAGGAGTGGCAGTAAGCAGTGGTTTAAATGTAAAAAAATAATATTACAGTAGAAATAAACCTAGAATTTCAAGTCTCCAAGGCGGTAAAAAAAATTTTTTTTTTCTTTTATTGTACCCGAGGGAAGCCGAGACGAGTAGCTTGTCTTATATTCTGTTATACTCACTAAGAATAATTATTAAAAAATATGTTTAAAAACAACGTGCACGAAATAGTTTAATTTCATCTTCAAAATCGATCGATAGGTTATTGACACTCGTATTTTTTTAATATAAAATCAATTTTCTTATTTACGATTTGTCGTTAAAAAAATAGCTTATTAAAAATATTTGCACGTTCTACAACATCTTGATAAAACCTTTAATCTTAATAAAAAAAAACTTTAGATTACGTTTATTATGTTTCGGCCGGCATGGTATAGGGCAACGCGGGGTTCAGGTGCAGGTTCGCCTGCTGTAAATTATCCTATGCAGATCTTTTAAATTGGCCGTCTTGGTTGGAATTATATTTGAATAACCACTTGTAACAGTTAACCAGTAGTCAGTTGTTTAATGTGTGTATTCAATTTTATTTTTCTACCCACATCAGCGAGAACATTGCGATCGTCCTTTGTTTTGTTGCATGCGTGAGTTTGTGTGTGTAATGTATACACATTTAAATGTAAAAATTACGGTGTTTGTCATATCTGTACAATTACAATTGAGTAAATATTAACGAAATGAAATGTCTAAATGGCTAGAATTCGTCCTGAGCCCTAGGAGTCAGGATCGATCCTGCGACTTTTTACCACGCTAGGCGGCTTTAAACCATTGCGCTATTGACGCTTCATACTCATAAACAACAGTCTCATAGCACAGCACTTATAGCAAGCATTAGTTTACCTTGGCAATGAAGCCGGGTCATGAGGTCGATCGCTTACACGGGTTAAGTATTAGTCACGCAACTATTTACTACGTTTATACCTATTATAAAAAAGTATATATATAAAAAAAAAATATCCCGCTGAGTTTCTTTCGCCGGTTCTTCTCAGGTCCGAGGTGTTAAATTCCGAACCGGTGGTAGATTTTTGACTATCAATAAGCAAGTGTAAACACTTCTATATTGAATAAAGATTTTTGACTTTGACTTTGACTATTGGACTAGTCATCTACACTTCTCTATCTAATCATGGGATGATTCCCGTGATGAAACTATTTCCATAACAAATTTCATCTAAATCGGTTTATCATATTAAGTAGGGATGTAATCGGATATCATTTATTTAGTTTATAAATTCGTCATAGGAATGGAATACATTATTAAATACGAAAAGTTCATATTTTACATGTTTTTTGAACTTCGTTATATCATCGGTTCTTGAGTCAAAGGAATAAGTAACTTTTTTAATAAGTAATTTTTCAACTGTACTGGGAAAAGTTCGAATTTCCTTTAAAACATCTTTAATTTCTTCTTTTCTTTGATCGAAATAATTATATCTTTTTAGATATATACTTTAAAAACATATATGTAATAATTCTTTATAGTAATTAATAGTCTTGTTAAACTTTCACATCTGTGATTTTTATACGAGTTTTATTTGTTTTTTATGAGTTTTATTCCACCAAACCGCATTGGAGCAGCATGGAGGAATATGCTCCAAACCTTCTCACAGGGAGAGGAGGCCTTAGCCCAGCAGTGGGAAACTTACAGGCTGCTAATGTTATTTGGTTTTATATTTTCGTTGTATTATTTTGCTCCGTTACTTTAGAGAATTGTATGAATACACCACTAATTCATATGAGTAGATGTTTTTTGGTAAAGTCTAACGAAAGCAAAATACACGAAACAGTTCGTTTCCCTCCGAGACGGTTCAACTATTATATAAGTTGGCACGCCTCACAGTTTCATAAACTTTAAGTTTAATGTGTTGACGTGACAAGCGTGACATTTATATGTATGTTTGTAATTATATATACATTTTATATAAATACTAATTTTATTCTTATATTTTTCCTATTTACGTTGCGTCTTTGTGATAAGGCTGGATCCCACGCCGACGAGGTTAATGCGGAGATTAGAGGGACTTTCATTATAGTCAGGACTACGCAATAATAACTTGATAACATCTGTGCTAATTTATATTAACTGTGAGATAAATGATAAACAAAATACTGATATTTAGTAACTTGTACAAACCCTATAATAATAATATATATTCTCATGAGCTGCTTTAAATACGTCAGCTATGAACACTACATTTTTTGTACTGGCTTAACAATATAATACAGAGAATTATTATATAGAAACAACATTATATGACAAAATATTTTATTCAGTGATGGGTATTCCATACGTAAATATGACTAGAGCAAATGTATTCATTGCAATCAACAATTTATTACTCATTCTATAAACAATTGATAAATCAAAAATATTACAAAAAGTCCAAAATACATTCGTATCATTAAAAAACTAAATTTATATAATTATACTAATAAATATTCCTTATTCCTGTGTTGTCAACGACAGTTGATAAGTAGAAATTAATTGAGTTCAAGTAATAGGGACCAGGAAAAATATAAGAAGGTAAATTAGTAAATAAGCCATATCATTTTATTATGTTTATATTTTAAAGTTGTGTCGGTAGTATATTTCATTGTTTGAGTATGACTAAAAACTTTTTACTGGGTTTCAATTTAACTGTGCCATAAACAAAATTGAGGCAAAACAAAGACTTATTCTTTAAGCATTCTTACACCCGAAAAAAAAATGAGATGAGTAGGTATATGTAATGTATACCAGTCTTTTTTTTTTTCTACTTCTACTCTGTGTGCACAGCGGCCTGATATTTAAATATACTATATCAATTGAATCTAATTGGTAAATCGACCTCACTTGTGAACAATACAGTTCTTTTTCACCGCGTGTGAAAGGGAGGGCACTTTTCGTACCCTATATAGTTTCCTGTTTCATACCCTACCAAAAACAAATTTTGTACAAAATTTAATAATGATTCTTAAGTAGTTAGACGCGTAAACGAAATAAACAAAAAAAATACGTTATGTTGTAAACAGCCCACAATCACAGATAAAAAAAGACTCAGTTCACTTCCTAAATCTTTAATGCGTATTTAATGATATTCCCATCGTAATATTCCAAGCAATATTAATATCTGTACAAAATTAGCTGATACGTCTAAACGACACGTTAGAATAAGAGATAACATGAAATAATCATAAATGTGGCAATCAAACGCCTCGTACAAATCCAAAATGCATTGAATTAACATTTGAACATTTAGTTATAATATCTATACGTGATTTTAAATCATTTGATTAGTTTTATATGACCTTAAGTTCAAGATAAGCTATCTGAGATTAAATATGATAATTATGCAACTACGTTTCCTTGTGTTATCAATCTTATCGCATGTTATGAAAGGCAATAAAGGTTCCGGTAATCTTAGATTGATTTGTTAATTTGAATTAAATGGAAACGTAATATGAATCTTGTTGTAAATCATTACGGGCTTCGATTGGGAGTGACCTAGTAGCTGTGACGTATTACCCTAAAAGTTATACTGGATGTCATACCAAATTCTTCGTTTACCTTCTACGTCTAAACTGCATGAATGGGATATGGTAGACCGTACCGTTCAGTCTTCTCCAACGTACGTGGCATTAGCGAAATATTCTGTTCCCTCTCGTCGCAAACGCCACTAAAAAGGTTATGGTAACAAATAACGTTCCCCTGAGATCAACTCTCCTTAGGAAAGCTTTTAGTGGTCCTGATAAAGATCTAAACTGTATGAATGGGATATGGTAGACCGTACCATTCAATCTCAATCGTGTCTTCTCCATCGCACGTGGCATTGGCGATATAATCTGTTCCCTCTCGGCACAAACGCCACTAAAAAAACGATATGGTAACAAATAACGTTCCTCTGAGACCAAATCTCCTTCGGAAGGCTTTTCATGGTCATTTGCTTAACTGTCACCATCATTAAATAAGATTATCACATGCGCATTCGATGGATGCGCTTTCTTTATGTAAGGAATCGTTAACGTGCGGTACTTAACACCCTCTACTTAAGATTTGGTCTTTACTCTGACAGGAACAAGCCATACCTTATGAATAATATAGTTGTTATAAATGTCAAATTGTTTGTTCCAGGAAATATAAGCGCCGTGTTCACGTACAAGTGGAAGGGCGAGGAGATCGCGAAGCTCGTGGACAACGGTACAAAGGTCATGATTGCGATCATCAAGGGACGCACTTTCACTCACATTAGCAGCAACATTAACAAGTTCGTATATAGATATATTTTTATTATTAAATATGTCTGCTTTAAAAATATGTTAAAAGTTCTTAATCGGTTTTTTGTTTAGGTGTTTATTTACATTTCAGTGATTAAAACAGGAAAGTTTGAAATAAACAAGTTTTATTATTATAATAACATAATAAATATAACTTGTTACAACATTAAAATAATTCAACATCCTGTTTCCATTTATGACAAAAATAACCATTCTATCACCTAATATATACTGTACCGACATGCTATATGTTTTGTACATATAAAGTCGGTTTATTGGCTTTTTTTGTTGTTGTGAACACGTAATTGATTAAAAAAAAAAATGATTCTATTTTCAAACTATATTTAAAAAGCTGATGAATCTTTGTTATCCGTTAGTGTGTTCATTCATGAGTAGTTTGTTTATTTATGCGTTTTTTATATTGTTTATATACATATGCATACTTTTCTTTTTTCTTTTAATTCGCATCCTTTCGACGAGTCAGCGCGAACGAGACGGGTTCTATTTACTCGTATGTACAAGACAGAGATAGATATATTTTTTTTGTATTATGACAGAAATGCTAGAACATAACCTACACGATATAGTAGAAGATTTTTATTTTAATATACTGTTTATACTAGAATGCTACCCGTTGAGTCTGCGTACTTTTATTGGGACAACATTATCCAAGTATTTTACTTCAAAAACAACAACTTAACTTGGGCTAAGATTTGAAGTATGTTTGTTAAGTATTAATTCTACTGTATTATCTATGACATTGTTATGTAGTCACTTAAAGTTTTTTTTTTTCGTAATAACTATATTAAGCTAAACTTGGCTAAGTATGAATACACGTACATCATAGAACATATTTTGCTATATAGGTTATAACTATGTAGATGTAGAAATAAAATATATAAAAAATAAACATGTTTACTAAGTAATGTTTTAGAGTCAGGCTATTGACGAATAGGTAAATAGGCTTTGTTGTCTTCAGACACATTTGACTCGTTGGGTCACTCGATAGTAACTGATCAGAAACCCCCATAGACCCGATGGCTATGCGCCACCACGCTCTTCAAATCGGAACACAAGTATTGCTGTTTATCGGTAGAATATATCATGAAGGGATGGTACCCAGCCTGGTTGCACAAAGCCCTATCACCAAGTCAAATTAACGTTAAAAGTAAACTAAGAAATCTTTTACCATAAGATAAATTTTTAAATTAAAATATTTGCTATTTCATTTTGATTTCCAGGACGTCAGTTCTCTTCGTCTCGATATCCTTCATAGTTCTGATGGTCATCTCGCTGGCCTGGCTTGTGTTTTACTACATACAGCGTTTCAGATACATACACGCCAAGGACCGACTCTCGGTAAGTTTATTATTAATGCAACAAATATTGAAATAAAAACGTTTTTAAAAACAAACTTTCATTTTATACATTTCCAAAAAAAGGTTATTAACTTTCGAAAACATTCTTAAATTGTATGTAATTTTTGTTCCGAATATTCGAAAGCACCTTTGCAACAATTAAAAAAAAAAAAACATTTTTTTTAAATTAAGAATGTTTTAAAATGATTATGTTGTTTATGTATAACAAGTATCTAATGTACAATCAAATAATATAAATATATTATGTTCTTTTTTTTATTTGAAATAGGTAGACTGACTGTCAAATGGGCCACCAGGTGGTAAGTGGTCACCACCGTCCATATACATTGGCACTGTATGAAATGTTAACCATCCCTTACATCGTAGTGGCTGTAGTACGCTCATTCACCTTATAAACCGGAACACGACAATACCACAATATAGAGAACGAATATACTCTGTAACAATACTATGGATCGCTGTTTGGTAGTAGAATATGTGACTATGTGTTGCGTATTAAATTTAGTTCGAATAAAATTGATTTTACAGAAACGACTATGCTGCGCTGCAAAGAAAGCGCTGTCGAAAATACCCGTCAAGAACTTGAAATCCGACGACAGGGTGAGTAAATTATTTACATATTTATTATATAGATACTAGTTGTTTCCCCGCCTTTGCATTTTAAGAGTTAGTCGTCAGTATTTAGGTACAGAAAATCAAGTGTCTGGGGTTCAAGCTTGCTTCATATCAAATTTCATCCAATTCAGTTCAGTGATTTGACAAGGAAGGCGTAACAGACAGACAGAAACAAACTTTGCATCTATAATATTAGTATAGATAAAATATCAAGTATTCATAAAACTTATAACATTTCTTTTTTAGTTGATCAATTATATCTTCCTAATTTATATAGACGTATCTCCGTTATATGTGCTACTACTGGGTGGTTTTCTTAGAAGAGTGAGATGTTACAACACTTAAATCTTAACCAAACATTACGGTTCGTAATTATGGTTCGTAACCGGAAACGCGTTAGACGCTTCGTTTTTCAACCATCACAGTAACTCTAACGCTTATATATATAAATATTGACATAAATTGCTAATAAGTTACGAAATAATTTGTGGCATGTCATCCATTCTGCCAAGCGATCCATTGTGTGATTACTGTCTCAGATCCACAATTGTAATAAATTAAATTAACCGTATTAGAATCGTAAAACTATACATAAGCAAGGTCGATTTATGTTTAGTCTGTGCCTACAGGGCCGTAATTCTACTAACAATTTGAGAGTTTATCGTAATCGAATCACGTCATGCCGCTTCCTGATTCAGTTGCGGTTCGGTTCTTTTCTTAAATTATTTTATATTGGTAGGCGGATGAGCACAAGGGCCGCCTGATGGTTAGCGGTCCCGACGCCCATAGACAATGGCGCTGTAAGAAATATTAATCATTCCTTACATCGCTAATGCCAACCTTGGAAAATAAGATGTTACGTCCCTTGTGCCTGTAGTGACACCAGCTCACTCACCCTTCAAACCGGAATACAACAATACTGAGTACTGCCCTTTCTGCTGTAGTATATGAGTGGGTGGTACCTACCCAGGCGGGCTTGCACAAAGCCCTACAACCAAGTTAAAGTTGGATCGAAATCGTATCGTAACCGATATAAATAAGTAGACTTGACCCTCAGGTACGTTTAAGCTGACATTAATTTTTGCGAGGTATAGTTGAAGTTGGATCGGAATATAATCGGGAACGTAGCATTACCGTTACGTTAGTAGAATTGCCCCAGTATTCGATATCGGTTTTCACCTCAAGCGATACTACACTTGTATTTTCACATCGATTTGATAACACAAGTAATTTGTTATGTAATTGTTCCCTTCGACTATCCACGTTCATATAACAGCTGCAGGACTAAGTCGATAGCGATTACCGTTTTCCTTATTTATTTTTATTATCTATATATATAATACCACTTTATTGTTGTTGCCTTGTTTTTGCGTAGTTAAAAATCAATTACAGAATTCCACCTACACAGATATCAGATATTTAAAAACACGCGGTAAAAATAAAAGATTGTGTAGATATGACGTTTGCATTCGACTTTTCACGAGAATTTAAATTGCTGGAATTCAAAATTGGAAAAAGACGTTGTCGACAATGGCTTATTTTTAAGCGAACACTCTTTTTGAAGCAATCAGTCGACCGATTGACTGATTAATTTGGACGAAAGCGAATTTCGAAAACGGTCTAACCTCCTATCAAGTAACTCATATCCTATTAATATATGTCTGAAAGAATAATATGTCTGAAAGAATTCGTTTCTGACCGATTCGTGACCGAATGGCCGATTTCAAATTAAAGCTTCGAATTTGCGATGAAAATATTGTCGTTCATTTGTCCTTTGACAACGAATATTATAATTTCAATTTTTTTTATATCCTCATATATATTACATCTTTTATTGGTCTATTACTAGTCTAGTTCTATGAATGCGTGTAGAAATCCTACACAATATTTTCTCTTACCATTGAGCACTGGAATAAAAAAATTATGCTTAAAAAATATGCATATTAATGCTAACTCATTTTGCTCAATACGAAATACTGCGTTCATACAAAGTTGCTGGTTCATTTTTAATAATGACTTAAATTATAACATTAAAAAACTTGATTATTTTTTATACAACAAAATATACAAATCAACAAAATTATATTGTCGTTTTAGCTCATAGTCTTATAGTTTTTTGTGATGTTATGTGGTGTTAGATGCTGATTAGATAATGTTATTTTGTCTAGACTTCATACTGAATTCAAATCATAATACATAACAAAGACTTGTGTCAACAAACGATAAACTATTAGGTCAAAGAGTGCGAGAATTCATTTTGAAATTTTAATATTATATATGTAATAGGATCAATAAAAAGTTTTTGTGGAGTGATCGTTCAGACTATATTCTTCATTTATTTAATAATAAACTAGCTGAACCTTCGGCTTTACCCGCGCAAAATTTATAAAACACATACTTCCAATCCCCGTTTTACCCGCTTAGGGGTAGAGTTTCGTAAAATCTTAGCGGATGTCTACACCCTATAAGGAACCTACCTGTCAAATTTCAAGTTTATTGGTGTTATAATTTCTAAGATTTCGTGATTAATCATTGAGCGGTATTTCGCTTGTATATGATTATTATTTATTGGCAATAAAATGGTTTACAACTATAAATTAAATATATATACTTAGTTATTACTTTTCAGAATTGGTCCATCTGTTCGGTATGGTCGTATATCAAAAAAATCACAAAATATTTCGCACTTCCATTATAAGTCAGATTAAATTATTGTATTTTACTATTGCAGGAAGTGCAGGGTGATGGCGAGTGCTGCGCGATATGTATAGAGCCTTACAAGGTGTCGGAGACTCTCCGCTCCCTGCCTTGTCGGTGAGTGTCGTACTTCTGGTCTCATTCCTTTCATCTAAAGACGTATTAATGGCCGATAGTACTGAATTAGTACGGTCAGATAAAACATTAAATATATTTTTTTTATTATATTATACTCTTCAAATGATGTTGAATTCAATAAAGTTTTTTTATCAATGTTTATCATGTTACATATACATATATATAATTGATGTAATAGTTATTTCGAATAAGTGTAGAAATTCACATTGATTGAGCGAATTGAGTGCGGATGAGACGGCACACCATTTATAAATCCTTAATATATTGGTTTAAACTAATTTAAATGTATAAAATATATTAATTATAACTAAATGAATGAAAAATCTCAATTGGCTACAATGTATTGTTTTCCAGACACGATTTTCACAAGAATTGCATCGACCCGTGGCTGTTGGAACATCGGACGTGTCCTATGTGTAAGATGGACATACTGAAGTACTATGGATTTGTGGTGAGTTATGTTGTATATATGTTATACATATGATTTTTAAAATATTGCGTCGTGCGTTCCCGTATTCAATAACAAAAGGCAGTGAAGATAAACGATTTTCATAAACCATGCAATTAATATATTTTATTTAAATACAACACTATTTAAATATACTACTTATATACAATTTAATTTGACTTCTTAAGATCAAAATAACTTTGGCGACATCCAAAAAGCTATATTTAACGAAACTATAATGAATATCGTAGATTATTTAATTCGACCAATGAGGTCACGTCAATTCAAGGTCAAAGTTGTTGATTGGTCTTTACTTTTGTTGCCACTGGAATCGGGTAAACGTTGATGGTATTATACCAGAAATCATGATGCAAGAGTCAAGAACTGTACTGTTAAATTAAATTGTATAAACGATGCGTGAACACAAAAACACGAAAACAAAAAAATAACATCAATTGGATTTATAAGATCTTATATAGTCTATTTCAATCGAAGAAGGAATGAAGACAAAGCTTAGATTTACGTATTCCCTGCGATTTGCTTCGAAATTAATTTAATTTAATAATTAAATAAGGTCCATTTAACTAAAGTTCCGATAGCAGATTTGTCTACGCCCAAAACGCCATTTTTTGAAAATCCATAATAAATATAATAGACTATTCAAGCTCTCGACCAACGACATCGCGTCAATTCGAAGTCAAGTGTTATTTATTTGGCTTTTATCCTCTTGTGGTTGGAATAGACTATTGACAGTATCCATACATTGATATTTATAAATGTGGTATCAACCAGAGATCTAAGTTAACTTTTGAAAATGTATGTATGCTCATCTCAGTTCACGGGCAGCCAGGAGAGCATCCTGCAGCTGGAGGCGGACGACCCGCGCGCCTCGCTCGGCCGGCAGCCGCTTACGCTGGTACGTCTCTCTCGCCACATTCTCACCTTCATACTATTCAAATGCAATTTCTTACTGTACAAGAAAAGTAATATAGCAGATTTATATAACTTACCTTTCTTATTATGATTAACAATGACGGTGTGGATATTGTTAAGCCGGCTCTGCTCTATGCAGTGGACTTCCCTGTACCCCTTGACCAATTTCTAGTTTTTACCCTGTTTTGGCAGGCAATTACCTCCCTACCTAATGCATAATCCGGCCCCTCTCATCGTAGAATGAGTGGGTGGGATCTACCCAGACGGGCTAACACAAATCCCTGCCACCAAGTATGTACATGACCCCCGCTTGTCCGCAGCTGTCGAGCGAGGATTCGTACTCGGAGGCGGGCAGCGCACGCAGCTCGCGCTCGGCGTCGCCCGACCACCTCGTGGCCGCCGCGGAGCGCACACGGTTCGGATACACATATTTAAATATATATTCTTAAATGCTTTTTTTAAATGTCGTAAACAAATGGATTCATTTATAAAACCACATAATTATTGAATACCAATGTTTTTTATCTATCGATTCCTATCAAAAAAGATAGTCCAACTTTTGTTCTAACTTCTCGCAATAAAGCATCTCGAATAAATGATCGCTTGATGTGTACAATAAGTGATGAGCAGCGTTGCTCGCAGGTCCTGCGAAGGCTCGCCCGCTCACAGCGAGCGCTCGCGGGAGGTCGGCGACCCCGCCGGCGCCGAGCCCGCTCGCGCCTGAGCCCCCTCTCCCACCACCCCGCCCTGAGCGAGTGACCCCGAAGTGATGTGTTCATTAAAGAAATCACCACTCAAATACTCAAAAAGTAAAAAAAAATGACTTCCAGTGATTGTATCGGTGGATGACGAGTGATATTTTTTTTATTATAATGGACTATTTAGTTGTATGATCTAGCTTAGATAGGAAACACCGCGACTCCGCCTAGTCAACTTGTGTCCTTTGTAACCGTTACGTTTGTGCGCTTCCATATCGACATATGTAATATGTAAGTGTTGCTATTAACAAAAAAATCCATCCCTTTGAGTGTTGCCATAATTGATTTCTGCTAGAATACATATCGTACGTTCATTTTATGAGATTACGTATTTGAAAATAAATATCGCTATGAAATCTCAAAATACATACGACTATGTTAGATTAAATATATGTATATGTATATTAAACCTCGAAGCGCACGAGCGGAGCAAAACTAACTGTACTTAAAGAAGTATAATTAAATATTTAAGCCAAAATAGTTATAAATTTAAGGAGACTTCTTTTCGTGCAGTTTATGTATTAGTTGTGCAGTTGTTATACGAGCCCTCGAAATTGTACTTAACATATTTGGATGATCTCATAATTGTATCCTTAATTTTGTTTTTCAAATCACTTTGAATGTTTGTAACGCGTCGGTTGTGGCCCTCCTCTAACCCATTGTTGTAAATGTCCGTCCAAGTTTGTAATTAACTTTCTTTGAACTTGAGCTCCCAGATAAAGTTTGTTGTTTTTCTCCCTCGATGTGATAACTTAGGATTTGATAATCACGTAAAATATTTACGTCGCTAGACATTGTTTTCTCTAGGGCTTACTCGACCATTTCAGTTGCTAGGAACAGCGGTAGGACTGTACTTTGTAATAATTTCGTGGCTCTAAGTTGTAGTTTATTAAATCTAGTCTGAAATGAACTACGAATTATATCGCTTTTGAGACCTATGTACCTAAATGTGCCTAAATTTTCGGTTCTATTTACAATTATTAACCAAAGTCACAACTATTATCTAAAAGCGATGTCTTTCGTTCGAACATTATATTTAAGAATAAGCTAAGTGAGCATTTAAGTTATGAATTACGATACCATTTAAGGTACTTATTATAATAAAATCCACTGGATTTAATATTAACAAGGAGACTGGTATGTACTTTATGTAACTACAGATATTGCGTAAAAATATATTTACATTCCTTTCTTAAAATGTTCTAAAATCGTACTCCCGAGTGTGTACAACATGTGTTGAAATAAAAACCAATACAGTATTGATAATTGCGTTTTATTGTAATATAACTGCAACTAAACTACGAGGCATTCATCACCGCCTACATAAGTATTATATACTTGATTAATACACTTTCTCAGAGGAGACCAAAGATAAGAACTCGCTCGATCCATAACAAGGGAACAGGTAAGCGGTTGTCTAATAAACAATTTAATTCGTTTCAGACATTAATCTAAACATTTTCTAATCCCCTTTAACATTATTATTATAAGAAATTCCCTATTATCACAATTAAAGGACTACAATCAATATTACAAGTGCAAAGATTTACATTTTAATATTTTACCTCAACGACGATAACGTTCATATTTCAAAAACTATTTCGATACGACTTAAGTCTAATCCTTATATTTAGATAAATTAAAGTATACGAGACCGTAAATTATTTACAAGGAATTAAAATTTTCAATCTATTTGTCATTTATTTATCGTTCAGACGACTTCCGCGATCCCCTGAGCAGTGCACAGCTCCTTGAGGAAGAAATCGTCGAAGTTAAACTCCGATCATTTCTCCCAGAGACCGCCTTCCTTCATCTTCGCTTGGAAGTATTTCTCAAGGGTGTTGGCGCATCTGTAAAAGCAATGTTTTTATATATTTAATGGTGTCAAAATCAAAAATAAACTGCAAAGTAACGTTCCGTACAAAAGGCTATTATTGTCGGTAGGCGGTTAATGGCTCGAGTTAATTTGAATAATACGATCATGAACTTTAGAAATCGTCCCACTGAATACATAAATAACTTCTCTGGGATAGAAACAAAACAGATTGTAACATTCAAGTGCTATGTGTTAATGAGCATGTGTATACTTAGAATTTACGAAACATAATTTAAAAAAAAATTTACAGTAATATAGAAAAAATGGTAAAAGTCTAGAAAAGTTCACAAAAGCAATGATACAGTGAAGTTCCGAGCTCGTACCTGTAGTAGTCCGTGTCGGGCGAGTTGTAGAGGCGGCAGTTGGAGAAGATGCGCGCCATGTCGGCCGCGAACAGCCGGCGCGACGAGTAGTAGCGCGCCTTCAGCCGCTCGCCCACCGTGCGCAGGTCTGCACCGAGCATTATAGTCAAACAATCAACAGTTTTAAATCAATATAGAAGCGTTACACCCACTTGTTGACTATCAAGAAAAAAATCAACCTTCGGTTCGGAAAGAAACACCTCAGACCCGTGAAGAGTCGGCGAGAGAAATTTAACTGACTTAATGAAGTACTCGTATCGGTCCTCTCCTATATAATAATCTCTCGCTTGTCTCACAGCTAGCTTAAACGGCAATCCATGGAGTTGAATCCCAGGTCGGACTAACAGAATGTATTGAGTTTATCTGTCGAGCAAGTTGGCGACCACGAGCGTGTGCCACGTTAGATCTATCTCCAGTCGAATTGTCGTTATCGTTCGTATATTGTGGAGAATACTCACGTGCGGAGTCGGCTGGTTTTCAAGATTAGCAGACGTAGTCGAGATTATAATATAAGTTTTTCATTTTATAATAGAATACCAAGTGAGCTTAAACAACGACCATCACGAGAAATGAACACTGTAATACATACTATTACACGTAGTTAATCTAAGAAATCATGGATGGATCTAAAATGATGAATGATCTTATGATCTGTTGCCCGTAATTACACCGGCTCACTCATACTTCAAACCCCAAAATATTATTTTTGATACAAGGAATTGCTGTGTGGCAGTAGAATTATTCATGAGTTCGTGGTACGAACACATACCAGAAAAATAATTAACTATTTATTTAGAAGAATAATTGGGCATTTATTCCATCACTTGTTGTCGGTTTTTACACATTTCAAAATTTCTTCCGAAACTCATGTAATTCATAAACTATTTCTTATGTAAATTAAAAGTTTGTAACTAACTTTTTTATTTATTTATAATTTTTATAATTTATAAACATCAGTCAGTATTCATGATCCCATTACTTACCCATTGGATATTTGATGTGGTCATAGTAGTCCGGTACTTCAGTTTTATCTACAGGTTTTAAAAATGGCCAAGCCGCTGCGTGGTTCTTGACCTGAAAGAATAAACGAAAATTAAAAAATAAACATTTAAAATGTATAATTCATTCATAAACGGTTGTGTGTGTGTGTGTGTGTGTGTGTGTCGTGTGTGTGTGTGCGTGCGAGTGCGTTACCGCGTGCAGCACGGCTCGCAGGGCGGCGGGGTCGGCGTCGGCGTCGGCGGGCGTCCGCGCGGCGCGCACGTCCCGCCAGCCCGCCTCGCGCACGCCGGGGATGCACTCCACTGGGATACTGCGCACCTGACAATGGAATCAGACGGTCATGGTTCGAGTTGGATGAACTTGCTTTAAGACTGAAAATTATTATTGTAGGTAATATTACAAAATAAGGTGAAATTACCCCCTCTTTAAAACAATTTAATCCAGGGTGTATTTTCCGTACTTCTTTTTGTCGCATATCGATCAATTTCTTCACTATCTGTAAAAGGAAAGAATATTTTTTGAGACACAATGAAAAAACGTATACTGTATTGTACTCTACTATCGCAAGATTGTAATAACTTTGTCTCGTTGATTTAGTCGTAGATAATAAAGCTGTAGATTCGGAGAACATAAATTTAAATCCATCTGATTATGACAGTGAGGGAATGGAGTGCATTTGAGATTACACTTGTGTTTGAAAACATACTTGTGCACTATTATATGCCTTGTGCGATCGGCATATTATAGTGCACATAAAGAAAAATATGAATGTTGGCCGGTAGATGTTGCGTGGGCGGTTCCCACCCAGGCGACAGTATAAACTCCTAGAACCGGTAGTATATATATAAACCATATGGTAATCAAAAGTCGTGACTCATAGTTCCCCATACCTCCTTCTGCCGTCGGATGACGGCTGTGAAGTGAGTGTACACAATGCGCGGGTTGAGTTCGCAGTGCATGAGAGTGGCGCCCTCGTAGTCCTTGATATATCCGGAGAACATGGCGCGAGGCAACTTGATATCCTTGCTGAAGCCCTGCTTCTTGAAATAACCTAAATAAAAAAAAATATGTATGTTATATTGTTAGCCGTTATCCTATTAGGGGCAACGCAGTGTGCCATCTATTCTTCTTCACTCTATGGAATAATTAACGTCATAATTTCTTGGTCGGTCGCTTTGCTGCTAAGCGTTTTTCTACTGAGACATTATGACGAAGCCGAGGACCTCTTTAGGCTAGAAATGGTACAGACTACAGACATCACTAAACTTATCAGATAATTTGTTTTAGTCTCACTTTAAACGTGCAAACGAACCCCTTCTTATGGCATTTTAACCTGTTAGGAAAATGTCAAATCACAAAAGAAAAGTAGTCAAACTGTCTATGAGAAATTCTCAATGTCTTTGTCAGTAGTAGATTAGTATTATCTACAATATTTGAGAGTACGACAGAAGGCTAAGTATGCTTAGGTATAATAATAATATATAATCAATATAGTTTGGCAAAACTTTAAAAAAAATACTAGAATAGTACTTTTCTTTTATTATTTAGTTAATTATAATAAAAGAAATATTTTTTGAGATATATGAAGTATGGTGTGTATCAAGTGTATGTGAAGGGATTAATCTGAAAAAAACAATCACCAATAGCAAATTCATCAGCGAACGTAAGGAAATGAAGGATGTTGTTCCTGATGTGGTAATCCTTGAGATGGTTCATTAAGTGTGTTCCGTATCCCTTTACTTGCTCGTTCGACGTCACAGCACAGAATACTATTTCACTGAAACCCTGGAAATATAAAAAAATATTCAAAATCGAAATGTTATAATTTCGTATCAAATCAAGTCCGATTACTATAAGCAGTAGCAGCAGCAGACGATTTATTTTGCTTACGGATAGTAGAATAGGCGTTAACAACATTTTATTTATATATCATGTTCAAACACAGTCAATCAGTCAATCCGTTACACGTAGACTTCTGATCTTTGAAAATATTTCTTGAATACAGTAACCAGGCATTAATGACTGCCTTTCATAGCATGGTTTTAAAGCGCATACTGGGACAATTGACATTTTTAAATAAAAAAAAAATACTTAAAAAAAAACATTTTTATTTTGATTCAGTTTATTCACTCACTACTAAGAGATAACAAGGCACATTTCTACTTTTGTTGAGTAGTAAAAATAAAGTAGTATGTGACAGTGTTATATATTTTTATTAATATAATATAAAATAATTATAACTTACCTGTGAATGGAAAGTTCTAAAACAAATACCACCGATTGGTCTTCCTTCTTTAATGAGAGCCAGAGTTTTGTGTTTCCTGGAAGTTTATTAACATTATAAACTCATCTTGGCTCGTTAGTGACCTTGAGAATGAATCATTTTTTTGACTTTTTGAGTCGAAATCGTCGTCCTTCGTCGAAGCAGATCGAACACACAAGTTGAATTAATATTATTTATAGTTTATATTTTGTTTATAGGCGTTCCAAGTTTTGTAATTTTTGTCGTTTTAACATGGTAGTTAATTCTGTCAACAGATTGCATTTTAAGGAGAATACTGAATTTTTACACAGCCGATGGCCAGTAATTGTTTTCGAAAGTTAACATTTAAATTAGGTTAGTACTTACGGATCAAACACTAATTGCGATATGTATTCTTTAGTCATTTCTGGCAGTTGATGTGAGAATACATTATGGAGACCTGGAAATGAAAATATATCGTTTTTGACAAGGAAACAAATACTCTTAAAACTAATATAATCCATTAAATAATTGTTTAATTTTCTTATTTAAAAAAGTCGGCAGTGTTACTTTTTGCGCTTCGAAAAGAACGTAAAGCTTGAGATGCTGGGACGTACTATCTGGTTGTGACGATGTTACAAGAAAGAAACAGAAGATGAAGTAAGGACATAACTGGGTTTGGAGACACCACGTCTTGATGGTATTGATTTTATTGAAATTATTCTGCAATTACAGGTATAGTAGTAGTACCTATAAGGAGACCCTACACGGTGAATCAATAAATTTCAAATAATATAAACTTAACAAATATATACTCTATTCCAACTATAATAGGAAAAAAGCCAAATAAACAACATTTGACAACAAATTGACGCGATATCATTGGTCGGGAGCTCGATTAATCACTATGGCGGAAAAAATGGCGTTATGAACATCGACGAAACTGTTATCGGAATTTTGGAAGTAAAATTAAAGTGGAAATAAGTTGTTAAATGCAATAGTGTTGTATTATAAATAAATATATATTAATTATAAACTCTTAATAGTGCACAATATCGCTGATTTAGTAGCAAATCGCATCAAATACTCTAAGGTTTGTTTATCTTTTTTCCTACTTCCATTGGAATAGACTATAATATAATTTGTATTTTGTTGCTGTCTTTACTCTTAGTCGTCTCAGACACACATAGGCATCTTGTAAGCATGAACGTCACTCACTCAAACTAATGCGTGCCGATATTGATCGGACGTGGGAAGACCTTAATCAGTAAATAGAACTATATAGATAGCGTAGCTCTATTGTACTTTATCGGAAACCTCGCGTATTTCAAATGAAATCAGTTTTATTCAAGTAAACTTCACAACGAAGCGTTTTTGAATCGTCGATATTAAAAAACTACCAACATTTCGGAAAGCAGCCTCCAGCGAGAAGAAACGGCAAGAAACTCGCATAGTTGCTCTTTTCAAATAAACAGATTTACAATGCTGTTTTTTTTTACAAAAATTAGTGTCCGGTGATGGAACCCGAGCTAAATCCAGGCGTTTTTTTCTAAAAAGTACACATTTAATGAATAATAAGACTTAGTTATTAATTTAGTCTTAATAAACTTTTTAAATTTCGTAAATGGTAAATTGGTTACATTTTCCGGTATCTTATTATATATGCGTATACCATTGCCCAAAAACGTTCTCCGTACCGTATGCAAACGGAAAGTAGGGGTTACAAGTTTATTCTTATTTCTTATATTAATAGTATGTATATTTAAATAAATTATATTACATAAATAAATTATATAAATAAATATTACATATACTCACCAATTAGCCACAGCATGGTCTGTTTATTAACCGGTCCCGTTAAAGAGTTGCCGATGACGTGAAACTCAATCAGCTTTCGCTGTTCTTCCAACTTGGCCGCTTCATCTCTTGGCGCCTGCATTTGGAATAAGGCCTGTAAAATTATTACGAGTACATGAATAACAACAGAACGTCCTGTTCAAAACGATTTAGGAAATGTTTCATATAACTTCCTCCTGTATTATTCACATACACACACAGACACACACAGACACGCAAATTTTCATTACATAAATAATACATTCGGGAATATGGGGATCAATGTTGTATATAGTATTATACTAAGACTTAATAATGTTTCGATAAAAAATAAAACTTCACTAATAAACAAAATAATCCTTAAATATAAATAAATTTAAATGATTAATTCTATGGAGAAATACTAAAAATCTCTCTCTTCCCTACCTAATGTTACTAGTTTGTGCTGTATTAGAAGGCAATCTCTGTAGAGATTATTGCGGAGATAAAATTTGACCAACATCGATAAGATAACTTTAGATTATGAATGAATATTTAGGAACTACGTGTTTAGATGACTGATAAAGTATTTGAAAGGGATTTTAATAAGCTACTGTGTATTTGTCATGATTGTAATTATATGAAATCGACATACATTTTTATTTTTTTTAGAATAAATAAATAATTTGAATAGTTTTACATATTTTAACTACTGTGCTACTCACTAGAACGCGAAATCGCGTTTAGTCAACAGATTTTTACAAATATCGAAACCTATGAAAAGGTTTTTTTTTTAATTGCATTGTAAGCTGACAACGTTTGTTCGTACGTTTTACATTTGTTTTTTTTTTACAGCCATAGCGCCGCTCTCTGCCCGGCCAGTAACTTGTTTCCGCTCTATAAAATTAATTATTTCTAAAAATCTGCTTACGCTATTAATATATAAGATTTTATGTTGGAAGATATGACATAGTTTAGTATCCTTGTTTTTTTTTTATTTTATAAAAGTGCGCGTCTGCAGTACTCACGTCGGGGCCGCACATGTAGTGCGCGACCTAGGCTGTACGTCAGTGCGCGTCTGCAGTACTCACGTCGGGGCCGCACATGTAGTGCGCGACCTAGGCTGTACGACAGTGCGCGTCTGCAGTACTCACGTCGGGGCCGCACATGTAGTGCGCGACCTAGGCTGTACGACAGTGCGCGTCTGCAGTACTCACGTCGGGGCCGCACATGTAGTGCGCGACCTAGGCTGTACGACAGTGCGCGTCTGCAGTACTCACGTCGGGGCCGCACATGTAGTGCGCGACCTAGGCTGTACGACAGTGCGCGTCTGCAGTACTCACGTCGGGGCCGCACATGTAGTGCGCGACCTAGGCTGTACGACAGTGCGCGTCTGCAGTACTCACGTCGGGGCCGCACATGTAGTGCGCGACCTAGGCTGTACGACAGTGCGCGTCTGCAGTACTCACGTCGGGGCCGCACATGTAGTGCGCGACCTAGGCTGTACGACAGTGCGCGTCTGCAGTACTCACGTCGGGGCCGCACATGTAGTGCGCGACCTAGGCTGTACGACAGTGCGCGTCTGCAGTACTCACGTCGGGGCCGCACATGTAGTGCGCGACCTAGGCTGTACGACAGTGCGCGTCTGCAGTACTCACGTCGGGGCCGCACATGTAGTGCGCGACCTAGGCTGTACGACAGTGCGCGTCTGCAGTACTCACGTCGGGGCCGCACATGTAGTGCGCGACCTAGGCTGTACGACAGTGCGCGTCTGCAGTACTCACGTCGGGGCCGCACATGTAGTGCGCGACCTAGGCTGTACGACAGTGCGCGTCTGCAGTACTCACGTCGGGGCCGCACATGTAGTGCGCGACCTAGGCTGTACGACAGTGCGCGTCTGCAGTACTCACGTCGGGGCCGCACATGTAGTTGGGGTCGGAGATGGTGGCGACGATGTCGGCGACGGTTCGCTCGCTGACGTCATCAGCTCCGTCGTCGAGCCTTCTCCGCTTGCCGCCCTGGTCGCCACTGCGCTCGTTCGCCCGCTTCAGCCCCTCCTGCTTTATCGACCCTGAGAACGAGGAGATTATGACATTTTGATGCGGTCGATACTTGTACTGCAAACGTGATTCTAGAATACGTTCAATTCGTGCTTAACGCGACATAGTTTTATGTCAAACGTACCCGATGAAAGCGAGACAGTAGTGAAACCATCCTTACTGTCTCCGGACGCCGTGACTCGCTCGAACTCACCAGCGCGTCTTCCTGCTGGAGAAGCACAAAATACCTAATATTTAAACATTTATTAATTACTTTTCAACATTGTTTTAGCTATTCTAATAAGTATCGAAATAGTTATTTAAACAGACGGATTTTAAGATTTAAAGTTATATGGATTTTACTTACTAGTTTTATTATCTATAATGGCTTGTAAGTGTACGGGTGGCATTTGCTTAAAGTCAGGATCCCAAATGGGCGAGTTCGCGCTGAATATTTCCTCTTCCAGAAGACCCAAGAAACGCGGAAAGTGGTTTAAGACTAATACCTAAAAACAAATTCAATTATGAATTCTTATAAAAAAGATTTTTTGCTTTATTTTAATGTTACGTAAAAAATACATTAATAACTATAAAATAAAAGAGATGACAAAAGGACAGCGCAGTGGTTAACGTGATTTTCTGCTTTGTGGTCAACTACTCATGATAATACATATATGCGTCAGCACTGTGTCACTGGTCCCAGTTTAGAGTTGTAATTGTTTTTAAAACTCCAACAGGGTATGAAGATGACTATGACAGAGTTTCACATTTTTAAACTTGGTCCTTCGAGCCGGAGTCAAATCATATAGACATGATATTATAATCAATCTACGCATCGTACTTACTCTCTTCTCCGGCGGCATCCTATCTCTTTCGGAATGACATTTATCCATTAACTGTCGACAGACCGACTTGAAGACAGCTCGTAGTAAAGTCCGTCCGAATACTATGGATGTTTCGTAATGCGGAAGAGAGTCGCAGAATGCTGGCACGTGGCAGAAAACTAACCATCTGATAAAATAAAACACTCCATTAATATTCAATAATATAATATGTAATAACATTAATGTGAGAGTAATTGTCAGTGATGATGAGTTCAAAGTAACACCTTAGCTTTAGGATTTATATTAAGTTAAAATAATTACTGGCTTATTATCATTTGGCAGTTTTATACAAGAGCAATAATTGTATTCATTTTTATTACTTAAAAAAAAAAAAAAACAATATGAGCAATGTGTAATCTTTTAAAAATAATAAATAAATATAAGGTGATGTTACCTTGTATAATTAATTTGGTACGCTGATATGTCCTCTGGGTTTGAAACTTGCTGTGAAAATATAGATTAATTCAATAAACTGTTTGGTTATTTATATATTATACATTTAAATGGCAATATAAATTAATAACAATATTTATTTCCGTATTTCTTTAATTCCATTGCATAATTTTTAGTTGAAACATATTTCAAAATTATAGCGAGGTTGTTAGTCACCAATATTACTAACAAGCATTAATTAATATAATGTAACAGCCAGTGAGTGGCTTAAAGGGGTTTATTATACTGCCCTGTTACAATGTTGGATACTCACGTGGCAGAATTTCATCTGACCCATATGGGTTTTAAGATTGTTTCTGTTGCCTCTGGTATAAATAATAAATACAAATAAAGGTGCGGATTGTAAAATAAAATGTTTATTTTACCAGTTTCCTAACGCTGGGTGTTTCAAAATTCCAGTGATTGAAACAATGTAGAAACATCTTGGCTAGGTCGTACATGGTCTGCCATTCCCTCTGAGGTAAAGTGTTAAACTTGTATAAGACAAAGTTCGTGATAGCCTTCGCTATGGAGGGTCTCTCGAAGGGAGGCTGACCGAGGGGACCTTCAATGCGAGGCTGGCTTCGAGAGAGAATACATTTGCGCAGGAGCTGTAAATTAATACTAATGATTAAAGAGGCATATACTGCATGTAAGGTTTCCATATTAGTACAGAATAAACATATATAATAATTATATATATTACTGAATATGTGCCTTATATGTACTTAAAATTATTGATTGTAAACAGATGAAATGTAAAAGCAATATTATTGTAATTAAAAAAAAAACAGCGAATTGGACTTGCATTTATCATTTATCAAAAAAGTCTTTGCTGCAGTCAATCATTGCATAAATGCAAATTTCAAAATATCACGTGATGATTTTAGTATTATAAAAAGAAATAATTCTGTAGTCCGGTGCTATAAATAAAAAAGTCTTTGGCTTATTTAGTTCTAGGCCATAGAATTATGTTTTTATAATTTTAATGAGTAAATAAAGATTTGTTCACTCACTTTAAACAGATAATAATAAACTCGCTTTGTATCATGGTCGTCCTCTCTGTGCATGGACATGAATATATTTTCTACATCGACCACTGCCCCGAGGAGCCGATTAACCTCCGCGGCCGAGAGTGCTTCTAACTGAGTTACATGTTTTTCTAAAAAAGAACACAGTCAAGTTACTAAAAATAAAAGAGCACCCTAACATGCGCTTTCAAAATTGTCATTTGTTTTGGAATTTTTCTTCTAGCAAATATAACTGGCATAAAGTCTGGTTGTTTATATTAATTATAACTATACAATAAAAATGTAATGAAATTTAAAGAATTCTAATTCCACAGTTTACATATGGCTTGATCTAATATAATAGATCTACATTTATTGGGAATGCTCTTAATATTTGTACAATAATTTTTACTATATATATATATATATATTGTAGATGTAGGCAGGCAGGCAGACAAGACTAAAACAAATTGTGTTAATAATGCACATTAATCACCAAATTTTAGCATTTTTATGTATTATTTTTAATCTGTATTTTCTAGTTTAAAACTAATGACCCATTTGAACTTAATAGTGTACAGATCTACGAGTTTTACTCACCTAGAATATGGTTGCAGTTACGACAAAGATCAGTGAAACTGGCTATAGGTTGATTGTCTGTGCGATTATTTGTTTTACTATTTTGCTGTGGTAATGGGGTTTTCCAACCGGTGCAATTACAATCTGGTGTCTGTAATAAAAATAAGCACATATGAATGTATAGGCCTAGACACTTTATATCATTTATTTAACGAGCTTATTGACTTTATTAAATTCAGGTCTGGACTTGGTGTAGCTTGGAAAGATGTTCTCGATTAAACAAGTCATTTAATTGCTTAGTATCAAATTACTAGCATTAGTATTGTTCGATTTTCTGATGACAAAGAAGCTATGTTTTTTATGTATTTTTTCTTGATGGTCTTATCTCATAATATTTGATATAGCATGTGAAATCATGTAATAAAAGTACATGATAAGCCATTTAATGCATCCAAGATAAAAATTAAAATATACTTTATTCAAGTTGGCTTTTACAAGTACTTTGGAATTCATCATCATTATCGCGTTTTTACAGAACCATATTAAGAAAAGCTACCACCAGTTCTGAATGTAGATTCTATGGAGAAGAACCAGCAAGAACTCAGTAGTTATACTTTCTCATTGCAATGGTTCTTTCCAGTAGGTATGCATTTATAATCCAAACAATCAAGTTCTATAGAATATAAGCCTTTTATTCCTTCTCGATAAAACATCCTCTATTATAATTGCCTTTGTAATATAGCTTGGTTTGTTGAATTGGATTCTAAGAATTATATTGCTAGCAGAATATTTTTACATACTAGCCATAATGATACACTTTTATAGTAAATTAACAGAAACTAAAGAATTATTGTCTAATATTTTTCATACAAGTATAGGGCTATATTGTTGGCAATAACTATTTACAATACATACATTTTAATTATGATCAAATTAAGGTGGGTGTTTCAAATGTAAGCCTTATATAGAGTAAAGTTATTAATTTAAACTTATTTATTTCATGAAAGTTAGTTGAAGCATTTACTAAAGGTATATATCAAAAATGAGTTGTTCATAATATTAATTATTTACTAGTAGTGACATCTATTGTTTGCTACACAATTGTGGTCTGTGCCTCAATAAGTGTTAGTCTGCTATAAAACACAAAACTGGAAGGTTCATTAATAAAAGGCAATAAAAAAAAATGCCATGAATAAACTCACTTGACAAGATGAATAAATTGCTAGCTTCAGCAGTTTCTTTGCATGTGGCCAGTTATAGACTTGCTGTTTCCTCTGTTGGATGCGTTGAAGGTTAGATTGCCTGGACGCTTGGCCTTCGCTACTTGCTGGAGTTGCTGCATTGCTTGACGATGCATCATCGGCATTTGCACTAGAGGTGGCTAAAATTGAGACGATTTATTAATAGAATTCTGTAGCGATTTTTTTGCCAATGTTACCTATTACAAAAATAGTCATGGTTATTCATTTAAAAATAAAATGAGTCATAATAAAAAAAAAATCTTTAATTTGTTAAATATATCTGCTTACAACCTAGCAATAGATGTGATTGCGTTTCGATATGTAAATATATGTACCTCCTCATCGAATTCCACAACATAATAATAAACTCAATTTTACTAGTTCATTATAATAGGTCTGAATAATGAAGTGTGTTAAAGGAACAACCAAACAGACTTACTTATTTAAATTTTATATTGTTACTAGCAATTACCAACCAGCTTTACAAAAAAGCTGGAACTATCTGTTCATAATTATAGATACACTAATACTATAACGATCAGAACAGATTGAGAAAGACATAAAATGAGATGAAATATATTTTAATATCTCAAACTGGACAATTCAGTAAAATTAAGCTTCACACCACCGAGATTGCAGAGTAATAGTTAATAAAAACTATAAGCAAAAGAAACAATCACTGTCTGACAATAACATGAATAAATTGGAATTTAATGATACAATAACATAGATTATATAAAAAGATAACCATGTATTCAAATTGTTTGAAAGTGTTTTAGTTTAATTTTTCTTAATTAGGTAAATCATGGATATAGGCAATCATCATAATCTTGAGTTGTATGATTTTTCATGACATATAAAAATTATGCTTTTTAGTTTTTCGAATTATTGTTTATTTTGCCGATTTTGTTATGCTTAATGTTTATTATTTTTATATTTTCTAAATGAAATAAGTTCTTAGTTTCTTTGGTAAAGAAGAGAAGTAGAAACTGCATACATGATATGTGTCAATAAATTTAAAACAAAACGAATATCTAAAATGATGAATGTAAACGAGAGCAAAACATATCATTTTGTTGTAAACGATATTTAAGGTAATATTTTTGAATGTACTGCGAGTTTATTCTACTAACTTCGAAATAGCCTTTTCTATAACCAAAACACCAATGGATATTATAGTAATAGTATAACCGATTTGATAAACATACAGTTTTAATTATGTATGTTTATTTACCTTCGTGTGTTTGAGACGAATCAGCGTCAGTTCGTGTCATGGCTATGTCAGCAATATCTTCTCCAAGTTGAGAAGACATAATACTAATATCATTAACTATTTAGATACTTTCATCTATGTACTAAATTAGAATAAATTTACGACACAAACCATTTTAAATATCTTTATTATGCACAAAAAAATACCAGAAATGCTAAAATGCATTCAGCAAATCGAGTAGACGCTAGCTTGACAGTTTGTGACATACTTTGTGACGTTTGTGATAATATGACATTTGATAGTACATCAAAGTTAATTTTTAAATACAGATATAAAAAACAAACCGGAAAATAAGAATAAAATAAAATAAAATATAAGCAAATTAGCATGAACAAGAATGGTCAACATATCTACTTAGATACCAAATTTATTTGTCCACACTCAAAATTAGAAGAATGTCCGTGGGTATTGTCATTTTGCGCTAAATATTACAAAACTCTGTATAATTTTTATGAAAAAAATATAAATCATGTTTGTTATTAATAAAATAAATATAGTATTTATTCTCCTGATCAACTGATGAAGAGAATTATTTATGACAATATGAATTCATTAAATGCATATATGTGGGTGCGCTAATTGACCTTGAGTTTGAGAAACTTTTAATTGTTTATTACTTTGTTTATGTTTATTGTTTTACTAAAAAGTTTATTCTTAAAAGTGAATACTGGACTTTACTCATATTTTACTTATAATTGAGAGTCATCAATTTGCAAAGCTTAAAAAAAAAGTTATCTATTTTCAGAATTCTTGCTTTTACTGAATAACTTTCCCACGTTTACCAGTGACGAAGAAGAAAAATGTTACGTTGCAATTGAAAGTCATGTTTATTTTTGTTTTCAATTTGGTCATATTTTAGGACCAGAAACTGTAATGAGAGCTGAGATGGCCCAGTGGTTAGAACGCGTGCATCTTAACCGATGATTTCGGGTTCAAACCCAGGCAGGCACCATTGATTTTCATGTGCTTAATTTGTATTTATAATTCATAACGTGGTCAGCGGTGAAGGAAAACATCGTGAGGAAACCTGCATGTGTCTAATTTCAACGAAATTCTGCCATATGTATATTCCACCAACCCGCATTGGAGTAGCGTGGTGGAATATGCCCCAAACCTTCTCCTCAAAGGGACAGGAGGCCTCAGCCCAGTGGGAAATTTACAGGCTGCTAATGTATGTATATATAAAACTGTAATGAATTTAAATTAATTTATTGTTCTACTTCCCAATCCCTCTCACCAGAGGCGCTTTGGGCCTTTTGGGCATTTTACCGTGAGGCCCCGACTGTTGGCCTGCCTATGCTGGCTGGCCAATCTCCCGGGATTTCCATCATATAGAGAAACCATCGATATTTACGGCGCAGGAAGAAGGTACGCACAGCGCCGACACTTTTCCCCCGGTGTTCTTGTGCTCATGAGCATATTGCCTTAGGCACTATCCTTATGCTACTTCTATCCGCTTTACGGACTTCTTATTTGACTAGACACCTTCACAGAAGGAGACCAACTCCATCTAAAAACAAATTATTAGAATTATAAAACAAAAAAATGATCACTGATGGCAGGTCGCATCGAGAGGCGTCGCCAATTATGCATGCCAGGAAAAGCCCTAGGATCCCCGAAGTGGCAACTTCTCTTCTCAGTTACGAATTAGGGATCACTGGGTTGACTCGATCCATCTCCGCGGACCCTGGACAGTTGGTAGTAGACTTGGTCATCCAGAACTAGTGCATCCCCGAATGCACCTCAGTCCGGGGTTCCCAGTGTAGATCGCTCTTTAGAATGGACGCCACCATTCATGACACCGTACGGAAGTTTCGTATCGCTCTCGCCTTTTTTGTCTTCCTGCGGTCCCTGCAGAAGAAGAGCCTTGTTTTGATCGGTAAGAGAAATGCACCACTTCGTCGTATAAGCACCGGCATGGTGATTCCGGGTCACTCATGTTGGGAAGAATCTTTTAGTTGAAGAATGGCCTAGTTGAGAAATGTGCTGCTCAAAGATTCGGATACCTTTTCTGGGTCTTCGCCCTAATAAAAGTCTTCTGGATGGTGTTTAAGGTGAAGGATTTATGCAACTCGGTCCACGTGGGGTCACCCTGGAACATGGAATAAAAGAGCCCCTGTTTTTTTACCAAGGAATACCCTCAAACCTAGTAACCACCGCGAGCGACATACGAAAGTCCCACTGCGTTGCAAAATACTCTCATATCGGGAAGGAAGTTCTAAAGAATTTGGACCGTCGCGAGTTGCTGAACAAGATGAGCGGCGAGATTCGTCTCGAAATGCTTGCTTGTTGACGACGTGTCCCTACAGCGATTGCGAATGACTGGGGATCATCTCGTTACGTTCGATAGATGCGCAAATGCTTTTATCCAAAATTTATGACAATCTTAAATTTTTAAATTTACTGTACTATTCGATAGGGGGGTAGAATTTGGGCTGCAGCTCAAAATGTCCTAATGTAGATGCGCATAGTGCTTATTTCTTCTCCCTGGTCATCTTCGTTGTAGCGCGTCAGAGGAGTTGTCCTCCTTAAGTTCCTGCTCCGCAGCTTTCTGCGACATGATACTGTCGCAGTAGGGGTCTATTTCCAATTAACATCTCTCATTACCGAGCACTATGTTAATCACGCTCGGTAGGAAGAAGTCTTTCACCATCTGCCACTGCCAGGAAATGCTTTTTTAACCATAATAAGAAGACATACTATCACCCTTTTCAAATGGAGAAGTATTGGGTTTTCAAAGATTTGATTGTGCTGGCCGTGGGGGCTGTAGCAGATGCGAGCCACCTATGCAGTTGCCCATATTTCCTAATGAATAATGCGGTCCTACTGGTGATTGAATATTTGCCTAGAGTACGAATCAAGCAATTATACTTTAGTTTTTCCAAAGTTCTAATATTCGGTAATTCTATTTTCAAATAACAGGATTTTCAATGTCAAATTTTCCTCTAATTTGTTGTCGCAAAGACTTAAGACTTTTCAGTAACTTGGTCTGAATTAAATAAAGAAACTGAAGATACTCTTATATAAAGCTTCATTCGAAATCGAGTTCAACTCGCTCAACGAAGATTATTTATTTATACAAATAAACATCTTTATCAGAACTCTCGATTTTTAAATTTACATGTGGATAAATTGTATATTTGTCATGTATACTGGTTCCTTTATGTCAAATAATATAAATATTCAGATTAAAAGAATGCATCTAGTTTTCGGCAATATTCTTTATTTAACTTAGATTAAAATAATACTTACTTAAAATATGCATGTGTTAATTAATTTTATATTACTAAATCATAATGGTTAAGTGAACATCGTAGATACATATAATAAAATGGGATAAACATATTTATCGTTTAATCATATCTAAAAACTGCGATACATTAATGATACTAAAAAAATATTTACCAAAAAAATATCTTCACAAGTCATTCAATATACATAATTTATTTATTTATTTAATTGGAGAACATACAGCCGTTGATAAACAAAAATAACAAATACTTAATAACTATTAGGCTAATAACAGTTTTCACATATAACATTAGAGACTGAGAGTAGGAAAATAAAAGTAAAAAAAAAAACAATAATGAGAACAACAATACATATAAAACTAAGTGTCTGTAATAAAAAATAATCTAAAACATATATGTGTGTAGTCATAGACACCGGATAACTTTTATTGTATTCGATATATTCGTCTGTCGTAAAACAAGTTACAATAATAAAATACTTCTGCGCTTAGTTCACAATAAATTGAATCTCAATGTTAAATGAACATTTCTCTCATTCCTAGATAAGTAAGACTAAGATTAATGAGATTCACAATCACGTAAAGACACTTTTGCATTTTAAATAATTGTCAACTTTGTTTTTAAAATTAGTATCTGCATAATAAAAAGTATACGTCAACACGAGGTACGATGAACAGCCATGAAATATAGTCTTGATTACAAGACTGTGTAATTGTAATTGTGTAACCCGTTTTTTTAGTTAGAGAATTAACAATTAATAAATGTTTAATTCTGACCTATAATTTAAATTTAAAATACACAAACAAGAGCTTCACACGTGAAGTATACTGAACTCAAATTAAATTTATTAAAAAAAAAAAACAATAAATAATTGAAAAGAGCGTGATGCTTTTGAATGAAATATCTGTTAAGCGTCAACGCAAATCTTCGTCTGTCATGTGTAAAACAAAGCCCATAAATTGAACGAAAACGAGTTTTTGTCAGTGTTATTTGTCTTATTTGTAAAAATTTAATCAAATAAATCCTCAACACATTGGCCTGAATAATTAATACCCAACAAGCTACGTCAAGTGAAGTACCGCCATTAGTGACATTAGTCATTAACAATTATTAACCTTTTGGGAAGTTCATGGTAGGTAACAATTTTTTCATATTTACGTCAACAATTATAATAACAACAAACAAACAATTAACGTACATTTATGTAACAACCAAAAAACAAATATCTGTGGGTTCTATAATGAAGGATCTACGTACTTGATCCTAATTACTCTTATTTACATAATTATAATTTAATTTTAGTAGGAAACAAATACAACTTAAATCTAGATATAACATTGGAAATAAAAGGAACCAAATTTTCTCTAGACTTAAAGTATTATGTTTTATTTATACAAAAAGTTAGAACGTTACATTGAATATCGCAAATATTTTAAGCGAAAGAGAACGAAATACCTAGAAGACCTAGAAGTAACAATAAAAATAATTTCAGGAAATCGCGCTACGCGCTCTTGGTCTACAACCATAAACAATAAATTTATTAAAAAAGTTTTACTGAATTTCTTCAGTACGATTATCATCTTGTATATTTTTATTATCACCATTTGGAAAATAGAAAATTGTTTTTTCGTCAATTTTTGTTTCGATACAAAACGGCGAGTCATCCTTCACAAAGTCCAATTTGCTCAACGGGATCCTAGGTTCTTGATAGAAACTGGACTTAGGTTTGACGTATGTAGACATAGTTGTTTCACGACGCGAATATTCGAAACTGTTGCGATCAGCGCCATGCTTGCAGAGGAGTGTCTCGTGGAAAGCCATTCTGTATCTGTGGAAAATAATAATTCTTATTTCTTAGTAATATGAAACATTAACAGAACCGAATTGATTTATTGACGTATAATATGATGTGAAGGGATGAGAAAGGGGAAGGTCTATATATAAGAAGAAGAAAAAAACATTAATAATTTTAAGCGTGGATATACGTAAAATAAGCCTTATGAGATGCATTAAAACCATTTATTTCGGTAATTGACATCGAAAAATATACCTATATCAACATAGATCATTTACAACATTTGCTCTTCGCTGAATAATAAAATAAAAATAGAATGAATAGAAATAAATAAGCTTATATATTATAATACCTTCTTTTTAATACGTGTTTCTTTTAAATATTTTATTAATTATATTTTTTACGTCATTGATGCGCGTAATCTCTGTCGTCAATTAAATAAGTGTGAGAGGCGTTGAGCATAACATTAATATTACTTAAAGAACTCGTCGACCATATTTTTCGTATAAATTATATATTGAATATACAATATGATAAACAAAAACTTATTATTGTCAGTAATATAAACATAAGCAACGTACTTAAATGAAAGTTTCAGATATCAACAGTGTTTATGAGACTTATATGTTCCAGGCCCAGCTTTGCGAATTTTATACTTAATAAATGATAGATTATGAATGCTATGATTTAATAACATTTCACTCATTTAAAGTGAAAATTATTACCAACTTTGAAATTATTAAAATTATATATTTAAATTCGGATAATACCTACTCCTTACAATAATTCAATTTTCACGTGGAAGAGACGCAAATGCAATGAAAAATACTGAAATTCTTATTTAAGTGATACAAAAATACTTATCACATCAAATGTTTGAGCATCGTCCTTCTAATTAAATTTCTTTTAGCGTGGGAAAAGGTAGGTTATTATCAAATAAGATTTGATTAAATTAGATGTTGAATTTATGAGATTTCTAGTATAATATTATATTGTAATATTGTCATTATAAAAGTTTTCCTTTAAAGTGATTAGGATTGCAGTAGTACTGAATAGTTACATTGTGCACTAAATAATTAACTGCGGCTATACCCTGATGTGATGACGTATTGCGACTGGTGTACTGGCGGGGTCGATATTAGTGTTGCATATCGATAGTCCACTATAGTAGCAATAGAATCGCTACTACTAATAGTATTGCATACAGAGAGCAAGCGATACTATCGATAGTATCGATAGTATTGCCGCTATCGATAGTATTGCCGCTATCGATAGTATTGCTCACGGAGAGCTATCGATATTGATCAATACGTCACTATCGATAGTACTATCGATATCCTGAATAGTTTTCGAAGTCAACTATCGATAGTTCTACGTACTATGTACGTAATTCTATGTTGTCGTCGCTGATTGGCAGTTGAATTGGAAAAATAGTTGCCCAAACATTTTTACTAACAAATTAATTTTTTACTTACAAATAATCAATTTGGCAACGTGCTAGTGCAAACGATTGAAAAAGTGCAGCGATTTAAAGGATTTCTTCGGATTTGATATACTTTATTGATGGCTTTTATATAATATACTTTCGTATATTATATAATTTATTCATATATTTTTTTTCTGACTACTTTAACGGTGTCGTGTAGGTCGTTCTAAATAGTTAGATACTACTTCGAATAGTGCTTATTAACCACGCCTAGAATTCAGCACAAAGAGCTCCTTGCGCTACAGCTACAATATTTAAATATCTATGACGGAATTGTCTTATTTTATATACCTACCTAAAATTACAAAGATGAAATAGAAAAAATAATTTTCTCATTTAAGCTTGTGCCACCGAAGCCCTTTCATACCCCACATGACACGGTTAAGTCAAAATTTAGACCATCATTTCGTTTTTCCCTAAAAATAATTCCCTAATAGTAATAGCGTATTATAAAAAAAATGAATGATTTTATATTTATACAAAAAAGTAATATTGGTTAAGTCATAAGGATGTATTTAATATCCATTCCAACTTTACACAGACAATCCTAAAACATATTTGAAAGTAATTCAATTTATTGAACACGGCTCCGGTAAAGGAGTTAAATGTGGCTAAATCAGTTCAAGCAGTGGCTCAACTTCCGTCGTCTTCAAACAACTAGATGCAAGTAAATAAAGCGATAACTTTTTCCGCCCTGGGGTCAAGGTAAATAAGACTATATAGATCCTGCAAACTGGGTCAAGTATCTATATCCTACAGTTTGTATCCATTTAACTTTGTTATTGGTTTGACATTATGAATTTAATTGTTTAAAAGCAAAATTTAATTGTTTAAGAGCATTATGACATCAAAAATATTTTTTTTTAAACACAGATGAGTCACAGATTAAAAATAAGTTGAGTGTCGAACTCACTCGGATCACAAATCACGATTGTGATTTTTACGTTAATTAAAGCAGACGGTCAGCTTTAAAGATTAACAATAAGTTACAGTTTTATTGTTAACTACTTTGTTTTTTTTTATTTCCCTATTCTTCAATTCTCCTTATTTATATGTATTACTAATATTCCTATTTCACCTCCAATTAATCGTAAAGATTGACTAGAGACTACGATAACTAAGCCAAGAATTTTTAGATTGCTAGATCATTCCGTACCGTTGATATGAATTATTACAATGATTATTTATTAAGACAAATCTTAATCTGTAACCCTAGTATAATAAAAAATATACGATCATATTTCAATAATTTCACAAAAATCTACATAAACCATAATTATGCATGCGAGGGGTGGTAGTAACAGTTTATCTAATACTTTACCGAGCGCTCATAACGTTGTAAAGAATCGGATTAACAGTCGCCGACACGTAGTACAAGGCACCAGCAACGTTGAAGAGATGCTCGTTGATCACGTGGAACTGAGGGTGGTCGTAGCCGTAGATAAAGAATAGGCGTTGTACGTGAAACGGGGTCCAGCACACGAAGAATGCTATCACTACTGCCACTGTAAGAGGAAATTAAAAAGTTTTTATTTTGCATTTTTAAAGCAGATTAAGGTGTGAATGTACATAAGTGGCTTTATTTCAGTTGCACTAAAAGATTTTTACTCGGTATTCGTTATAGAAAAACCTTTAAAATTTAAATGTTAAATTAATTTACAACATGCTCTTTGTTTCACAAAGTTTTGATACAATTTCTTTTGTTTATTGTGTTTATTTGCATTTTGCTCCTAAATTCCTCAGACTTTTTTTATTGACATCAGCTAATTGAATACCAAGGGAATGTTTGGCTCATTTATGCAATATATTTTTTAATTTATTGTTTACATAATATAAGCGCGTAAATCGTTACGCAAGGCATATGTAATAATGTCAGTCCGAGACAAGACGGTGTGCTGTGAACACTTTTCTATGCAAACACAGAGCACAGGGGTATAAATATATGTAAGTAAATGGCACGGGGGGTTTGAGCCCTTGCGAATTGTTCTTAAGATATTTTATTTTTTAGTTTTCCTCTATCATTGCTGATAATGGTCAATTCTGTAAAGATGCGTTTGTTTAAGGTGGTTGCTCAAAGCTGAAGAAGCTCATAGATAGCCTAAATCCAACCGTCAGCTTTGATGACCACGAACTGTAACAAATCGCATATGCCACTTTATTTATATTGCGAGTTAGTTTTCTAAGACATCAAGTAATCGACGTCGACCAAAAATTCTAAGTGAAGAGAGAATGCTTGACAGCACATCAGTATGTCTTAAATTTTATTTATCAATTTAAAAATGTACATTAACAATGTACATTTTACGGGTATTTCAAAAATCGGTTTAGTTCATTGGATTTAGATCATTCATCTATTCAACATATTGAATAGAGTTTTTATCCGAATATTCGGTCGAATTTACCCATTAATATCTTTTATCGTATGAATGTAGATAATATGAAGAATAGCTAACGCTTCTTGTCTTTTTACCACCTCGACTCAATAATCGATATGTTAGTACTGATTCAATGTTTACGTTTAAAATATTATGATTTTATTCATCACATAACGTTTTACACATTTGAATGTTCTTACTTCATTTTTTAGTTTATTTTATCATTATAATAACATGAAATACGTTAACATGTAGATATAACCTTTAGTAAAAAAAAAAAATTTTTTTTTCAGGACACCGAGTATAAAATAATAGACACAATGAAATAAATTTACAACTTTTGAGAATAATTGAATGATAGGATATAAAATTGTTATTATAAATGTGTGTGTTTTATTACTCGTGTAACAAAAATAATAGTATACAAAACCGTATATAGAACGAGAAAGAGACAGAAAAAGAAAGAAAGAGAGGGCCATGTCGCCTGAACGGGGCATAATTTCTGCCAGTTCACTCTACTGTAAGTCACGTTAAAGCACTTTGAGCTTTCAATCAGTGTAATTACCAATCGCAACTTACCTTTTCATAGGATTAGTGTCATAAAGTATAAAATCTCAATAACATTTTTATTTATAAAAAACACCTTTCTCTAGCTTGATAAAATATATTTGACATACGTATGATTCATAATCGTTATGATAATGGAAATGATACGGCATTATGTTCAAACGTAAGATTAAATTAAAAAATATTTTCAATATTATTAAATGAATGTAAACAGTTAGAAATTTATTGAATACTTAGATAAGTTTGTAAACAAAACTTTAACATTCAATGGAATAGATTCTGTAAATTCAAAGGGAAACGTTTATCAACGCAATGTTAAAGTTAAATCAGACTTAAATATATTTTCAAAAGAGACCACAGTCAGAAATCAAAGGCATTTCAGTTGCAGGCAGTCAGAAAGCAAAGTACCAAGATTTATGTCTTTTCTAAAAAAATACTGACCCAGTGACCATTTGAAATGATAGTATTTTATACAGAGACAAACAAACATTAATAAATGAAGGATTTTTTTATGTATGTGCTGTGCTGACTATATCCATTATAAATACTTTTGGTGGATATTATGAATCTAAGGTGTAAGATGGACGTTTGATATAATCAAAGTCATGTACCACAGTTCCGGTTCTATAGTTAGTCATAATAACTTTAATCAGGTCCCTTAAAGAACGGACTTGTTATTTACTTTGGGTTCTAGATGTTATCTCAGCATGCAAGGAACAGCACCCATGACCGATATATGTAGGCCTATGACATAGCGCCATTCTTCTATCCTTCATTCGAGTCTCGCGGTCCGTGACGTAGCGAATAAGCTCCGATGCTCTGAACTGGTATTGTGTCGATCTAAGAACTATGTCGGAAGACATTGCATTGATATATCGTTCTCTGGAACTAGGCGATGGAAGGGTGTATCTTATGACTATTATAAGTAGTAAAATAATAATAAGTAGTAAAATTGTCTATGTCTAAATTTTATTGTCTTTAGTTAGATATTAGTTATAGTAGTATATTTAATTAGTTATATTAGTATATAAAGTTGACAGTATGCTGAGACGAAAAGGCTGCGAAGAAATGTATTTTATTTAATACACTTGCAGCGTCAATACTGTTGGAATTAAAATTATATTTTATCTCTAATACCAGACAAACAAACTTTAATTAACAATACTCATTAGTGTAAATACTATTGAGTGTCTCCAGTGAACATCCTGTCTGTTTAAAAAAAGGTAAGGTATAAAAATTATTAAAAATCGACGTTGGGTTCCATTAATTTTGTTAATTACAGTGAATTGTAAGTCAAATCAAGTCTTTCGGCTATAATATCGGTACCAAGAATTTAATGAAATAAATGAATGAAGTACTAAAAAGGTTCGACTCGATAGTAAAAAAACACGGCTCAACTTTTGCAACCAAATCGCAAATCAATACTTTAATAATTTGTATCAAAGACAACTGTCGTTGTAGTAGCTAAAAATAACAAGTTTTATTTGAAATAGTATCAACTTTTGAATTTTAACAAGTATATTGGAAACGCAAATAAATAAAAAAATGTTGATAAGAATTAATAGCGCCATGAAGATACATAACCCTTGTAAAATAAAATATTCTCAATGAAATTGTTTTTTTTTCTTTTTTTTTTAAATATCGCAAGAACATAGCTATAATGCCTACAATATTTAAAATATATAAGTATTAAGAACTTCAAAAAGAACTACACAGATACAATTTATTATTGTTTTAATCGTCGGTTGTAGGTTAAAATATTTACTACACAGATAGTTCTAGGATAATGAAATTCATAGAATTCCGAAGCCGACTAAGCGTTAACTCTAATCTTCATGACAAGTTAGGAGATATGTTGTAGGAGGATAATTCATTTTCTTGTTATAGCAAGGATACGTTTTGTAACCTTAAAAACCAAATATTCTTAATTAAATTAAATTACGAGTCCTAATCTCATACAACATTATACACTTGGTCTCATAATTTTATTTCAATTCTCGTATTAGGCAATGGTAGTCAATTTTTTCTAAAAAAAATATTAATAGGTATTATTACGGAATATTTAAAGAGAATGTATTGTAATTTTTTTTTTTTCTAGTCATGTTTGCGTACATTTTTTTATCAATTATTTATAATACATTATTGAATTGTATATATCAGTTAACTTTGTTCTTTAAAAAATGATAACATTTTTTTTATGTTATCCTACTTAAATGTAATTTATCTATTAATATGTAATGCAACTACGAAACTATATTCAAACTACAAAAGCGCTGTGGGCTTATTTTATTTTAAAGGTTTAAATAACTCACAGAATACTAATTACAGTTTTGTAATAGGAAATTAATATTGCTTTGAATGGTTAACTTGGAAGAAATTTGATAATTTGTCTAACAGAAACTGTTATCTTTTTAAAAATGCATAATAAAAATGATATACTGGAATCCTGAATCGCGCTAACGTTGTTTTCATCGTAAGATACATATATCATATATAAGATAAATAGTTTATAGATAAGATTAATTATTATTTCATGGTCAAAATTCAGTTTAAGCTCTCTTAGCGGGAAATACCACTATATACTGGACAACACCTTTGAACAAAATATCGGCAAGACGTCTTCAAAATTCATACCAAATCACTGCAATAACCCAACGTATTTGGTGAGATGTAACTATTAGACGAAGAATCGATGCTCTTAATAAGAGTATAGAGGTATTGACACTCGTATCTCCATATAAATTGAATGGAATCAGGGTAATCCGGGAGACATAAGACTTCGAGCAAGTTATTCATTGGTCCGAAGTGACACGTTAAACGATGTCACGTATCAAACCGTAGATGTCACGCTAAGGGTCTATATTAGAGCAACGTTCGTATTTAAAAGATTGCACATGATGTTTTGGCGACATAAAATAATAGGAAGAAGATTACATATAAAACTTTGTTCCTATTCTACAAAAGTAAAACTGCAATGATTACGTTTCGATACGATTGCAATAAAATGACAATTTTTTAGTAGAACCGGCGCCCTGGCCGTGTTACTTTTGCACTGTCGACTGTCACTTCGTGTTAGATTCGTCTGCCAAATACCTAAAAATGTTCCTCATGATATATTTTACGACAACCAGACAGCACTGTATCCATGATAGCACAAGCCTACTCATACAATTCGTTTAGAGAACATCGGTCCTTTAGTAATAAAATCGATTATGATTCTGCTTGCAAGTAACAATAGAGAGGCTTATTCAAAATAAAGAAAAAAAAAGTAAAGATCTTAACTAATATTATGAACGCGAAAGTGAGTATATTTGTTACGCGTTAAGTCTTAACTTCTCAGCCGAAGATATTGAATTTGCATACATGTTGTCAGCGGTATAAAAAAAGACAGGGTTTAAATATCAACAGGGTTTTAAAAAACTTAATTATATATATTATTTAATTGTATGATAACTTATTTCATAATGTTATATCGTTCTTTTGATTCTATTTTTATTTTTTTATACCGTTATCCGTTGATCTTTTATACATATCTAAAATTTATTCATAGGTATTTGTGTCTCGCCTGCGCACGTATTACGTGACAGATTATTTTTTCAATTTATTTAAATCCAGAATGTGATTACATATAGGGGAAGAGGCTCAATCCGTGGCAGTTTGTTTTGATTTTTGTATATTATACAATATAAAGTATAGATATTTGAACACATTATAAATTCAGAATCTAGATTCTCCCGAGAAGAACCGGTTTTTCGAACATTTGAAATACATTATGTTATTTAAATACAATTATATAAAATATATCCTGCCTCAAAGTCCAAAATTTGTACCCTGATCTGATAATAATTTAATATTATAGCCTGTTCTAAGAAAATTAATAAAAAATATTGTTCATATTTATGTTAATAACACCTATAGATGGCGTTAATAGTTCTTTAAATCACGATACAGTTGTCATAATTTATTATTTCAAGTACTTCGTCCAAGTTTCCAAGTCTCCAGAGACTCCATTTTTATTTTAAATGAAATGGATTTTTAATTTTGAATGAAACGCACTATTGACCCTGGGATCAATAGTGCGTTTCATTCGTGGTTTAACAAATTTTGATATTTAGTCTATGTGATAAAATTTGTGATCTTGAATAATCTCTGGTATTTATTATGAAATCATAAAAAATGGCAATACAGAAGTATATAATTATTATTTATATAATGAAATATTGTATATTACACAAATATTATAACCGAAATAAAAATAAAATAATATTTTTATTTTTATATGAAGAAGTACTATTATTAATTTATTAGAGAATTCTATTAAAGTAATGGTGATTATCAGTTTTGCAATAAAAAAAGAACTTGATAAAATGAAACGAAATATACTGAACGATTTTATGAACTCAACGAGACTTGGCGCCATTTTAAGAGGCAAATACAAAGTCAAAATCTTTATTCAATGTAGAAGCGATACACTTGTTTATTGATTGTTAAAATTTTAACACTGGTCTCAAAAAAAGCTTCGAAATATGTACAATAATAAAATATTCTCGAAGACTTTTACTGTTTTCTTTTCTTTAATATTAATATTTTATGTTTTGTAATAATGTTTAATATGGGTATAAATTAAGTTGCAAAGAGCATTCAATCATAATAATTATTTTTTATGATATATGTAGACGGACTGGCAAATAGCTGTGATGGTAAGTTATCACCTATCCCATAGACATTGTCGCCGTAAGAAATATTAACTCTTCCTTAAAACACCAATGCATCACCTCTTAATTTATATATATCTATACTAATATTATAAAGAGGAAAACTTTGTTTGTTTGGTTGTAATGAATAGGCTCAAAAACTACTGGACCGATTTAAAAAATTCTTTCACCATTCGAAAGCTACGTTATCCACGAGTAACATAGGCTAAATTTTATTTTGTAAAAAATAGGGTGCCGTAAGATATTTCGGTTTTTCGGACACAAGGTGTAAAAAATCAACCAGAAAAGTTACTTATTTTGCGTACGCTGCCTAAACTATAAAAGATAGAACCATAAAATGTTCAAATTAATTGTAGATCTTATAAATATCTACAAAAAAGTCCGTAACACACTATACCTATCTATGTCGAGTGAGGCACAACAACCATTTTATTATTTAAAAATCTTGAATTTTATTTGGACTACATTTAAACGCATTTATTTTATTTTACTTATGCTATTAATCCTTATCAAAATAATTTCTCCCAGGAATTAAACAGTCAACGAAATAAACAATTTAATTATGCGGAAGGTACCGGGTGAAGTTAAGTGCTATAAGTCCAGAGACACCGTCACTAACATCGAGGACGCAGAGCACTACTCCCAGGAATTTTTAAATTCCCTGAACCCCGCTGGGCTTCATGAGGTGCATGAACTGTTGTTAAAAGTTGGCACGCCGATAATGCTTCTCAAAAATTTAAGTCCCCCCAACATGTGTAATGGCACGAGACTTCTTATAAAGGAGCTAAAAGATAATTTAATAGTAGCGAAGATTATCACCCTGAAACTGGTGAATTAGCTCATATACCAAGAATACCCATGATTCCTACTGATTTGCCTATACCATTCAAAAGGCTCCAATTTCCAGTAAAAATTTCTTTCGCACTAACAATAAAAAAATCCCAGGGCCAAACATTCATATTAGTAGGAATTGATTTACGAAAAGAATGTTTTACGCATGGGCGACTTTACGTTGCCCTATCACGGGTCGGGGCTCCCGACCATCAGGAGGTATATTTTGTTACTTGAAAATAATTTAAAGTCAAATGTTGTTTATAGAGAAGTTCTACAATAATCTACTTTAGTTATCTATCCTAAAACAACGGGTTGCACTCCGGGACTGCCGGCAGAAATGAAAACTTAGTATTAATTAGATTTAAATATTTTCATCATTAACAATTTTAACATCCACATAAAGATTTTTTTTTTATATTTAGACAATCTGTGCAGCCTGCGGATAATGACTGCGTCGTCGATGTCAGTGTCGGTGTCTGTGAATTGACCTGGGAATCATTATGCTGACCGTGTCTTTCCTGGGTAGACTTTTTGCAGCGGTAATTGACATCCACGCGGGCGGAGCCGCGGACGACCGCTGTTAAACATATAAAAATATAATAAGCTTTGAATTTTCAAAAAATATTCAATGTACACCTACAGATTCGTTCGATTTACTCCTTAATTATATGTATAGAAAATAATTGTCGGTAAATAAGTTTACAAAATCAAAAATCAAGTCATAATATAACTATTTACATCACATCCATGATCTGTATAGTGTTATAATGTTTTCATAATTTTCGGAGTTTAAAAAAATCATCTTGCTATTTCTATTTAGTTAAAAAAAAAAAAAATGTATCTTTATGGGTTATTTTGATTTCCTTTTGAGATACGCAATCCTGTCAATCCTGACAAAAATTCGGAATCTACGCGGACGAAGGCGCGGGCAGAAGCTAGTATGTTATATTTTTATTGAATGCCCAGTGAAGTGGGTGAGTAACAGCTAGTTTTGTCTTTGAACATTGTTCTTTTATTAAAAATACTCCATCAAAATCACAATTTATACCCATTTTAATCCTTCAATTCGCCAATTTAGAATTCGTCGTCTTGCGTCGTGTATATTTTTTTTTTTTTTAGAATTACTTTTACATAGGGGTTGGGAGGAAAATGATGAAACTTAATAAATGAGGTATCATCAAAGTATCATTAATTTATATAAGGAACTATCTGAGTAGATACTGTTTTTTTAATTTAGCTGATATTTATTTTAGTGCTTTAACTTAACCTTGTGAACTTCTCCCCAAAATAATTCAATAAGAATAATTTAAATTAAAGATAGAAATTTTAAATATTAATTAATTTCTTTTAACAAATTGTTGTATTGAAAAATTAAGCAATAGTTCACCACACTGGCCCAGGGTGTTTCAAGGATATAACCTGCGTCCGTCGGATCAAATTTTTGCCTTGCCAGGAGTCTTCACAATTAGACAAAGAGGTAACATTTGCTTTTTTTTTATTTGCAGAGGTTAATCCCCGGAACTATTGAACCAATTCTAAAAATGTTTTTGTTGGTAAATTATATCTGAGTGCGATTATAGGGTAAATAGTATGTTTTTATCATATTTTCTTTATTCATAAATTACACCTGTACGAAGCCAGGCCAGGTCGCAAGTGATTTATATTTTTATCTATAATAGAAATACAAATAATTATTCGAAAATAACAAAATGGCAAAGAATTTGACACGTATCACGTTTCAAAATTTGGCAAATGACAAGATGAAATTTATTTGCAATTGTAATTTTTTTGTCGTTTTGAAAATAGCCATATAATATAAATATATGTATATAAAATTATAAACAGGCAAAGAAAAACAAATATAAAATTATTAATAGTTGTTTTGAAATCACAGAAAGACACTTTAATTTAGTTTAATTGTATACGTTGGACAATTTAAAGCTTTGATAAATATTTATTCGACTACAAATCATTTGAATTACACTCGTAAAGTGAATAGCAATATTAACCTCAATACGATGAATTTATTTTTATTTAATACTTATTGAAGTTTTAAAAGTTTCATTCAACTATTATTTTTTTCATGTTATTTTCATCTGGCTGAGTTCAAATTAAGTATCTATGTTGTTAAATGTTGATAAATTGATAAGTGTGGCAGTAGATAAATCAGTATTATGGAGTATTATGCTACTGTATTGTTTGATTTGATATCAATAGCAAATATTTGTGAGCAACAGTTGCTATGCTATAACCGTAATAGTACCACTGAATATTATATAGATATTCCATTAATAAACTCACCCAGCATCCGAACAACCGCCTTTCTTGACTTCGCCTGTCTAGATTCACCGTGCACATGATCTTTGAACAGCCCTTGCTTCGCCTTTGAGCTCACTCGAGTTGACCTTGTGTAAGAAGAAGAGCATTAAATAAATTACGTTGATCGATTTTTACTTATATCGAGGTCTCCTTTTAACTAAATGTGTCTCGTGTAATGGTTTTTCTTTCTGTCTTTCTCGTGTAATGGTTTTTCTTGATATATCACCTTTTGAGGCGACTACTTTCCGTGACAAATTAAATGACATCGTGCTGGATAAAAACAATCTCAATGTTCAAGGCAAATGATATAGTTGACTAGTTCTCGGTCGCAGCTTTGCTCGTATTTTAGGGGTTGGCCTATGTCTATGTCCTTCTTTGGAGTCTAAGTTTGCTTTATACAAATTTCACCAAATTCGGTTCCGTGGCTTGACCGTGATAGAAACAGACAGACAGACAGAGATATTTTTTTTCGCATTTATCGTATAATATGGTCTTTATTATTTAGTTAATTAATAGTAGATAGACATTTATTGTCTATGGATAGGTGATACAAAATATACCTATTCATGCTTGAATCAATAATATGATTATCTACACTTTGTTGCGGTTTTACTGTTTTTCCATTTTTTATATATTTCTCAGTAAGAATTGTTTTAGCTCATATTTTTTATATGCCACATTACGGAACGAATACGTCTAGTAATCTCGTATTTTATCCAATAAATAAAATAAAAGTAAAACTTCTGCTTTAACTTTCATTATGTCGCTCCCCGACGGAACATAATATTTTTCATAGTTATATTTAATTTGGTTGAAAGTACTAGGACAAAACATAAAAATATCGTTTTGGTATCTAATATTTTCAGCGGTTCGGATTTGACAGCCAATCAGAACTATTACACAAAAGTGGTTTATGTCTGTCCTAGATGTTTCATAGAAGAAATAACAGGGAGTAGGCTGCGGTTCGGGACGAAGATGAAAATCAATGACATATTTTTTTATCGTAGGTAGGTGTCGTCCCGTTGAGCCTCATTTTTCCTACGAATCTTTGGAATCAACGCGTCTAATATTTTATTAGTAATGAATTATGGTATAGTTTCGACTAATGGTCGACCAGTAGTTAATACTTTCTAATGAAAATTCTTTAATATAACAAAAAGTTTTTTGTTAAACCCTGTTTAACTTCTACCTTCGACCCTAAACAATTAAGAAATGTAAATGTCAACCAGTACAGTTTGCCATGATAATAAAAATAGCTGGTGAAATGTAATTCAATTTGTTTGAATTGTTTGAATTTTTTAACAATAAAATATATGTTTAAAACGTACGTACCGGATATGTATTCCCATAGTTATATACAAACAAAGTATTAGAATAGCTGGCACGAAGAAGAAGAAGATGCTGCTGATCTCGAGAAGGGGAGATGACGCCGTTAGTGTGCAGAAGGCGGAATCCAAGGACAAGTTGCCGGAATCTAGAAAAATAGAACTTTCGATTTGGAGATTGTAACAATAAAAACATCAAAATACACAAGGCATATATCATTTAAATAAATTACTTAATAGACACTATTCACATTCAAGGGTTATAAGTGTCAGATTGTTGATGCTGTTAACCGCCAGTTCCACGTGCGACACACATTCACGAGTTCTCATCAGCAGAATATAGTTTTCGTAATTAATTATAAATGAATATTAATCATTCAATATATGAACTTAACATTGTTCAGTATCGTCTCAAATTAGTGTAAGTTTAGTTTAATTAAAGTCATTATGAGATTTTTGGTTTTTTAAAGTGCTACGGCTGTAGAAAACGTAATTCGCTTTATGCATATTCGCGACTTGTTTTCCTTTTGAGTCTGTATTTACCTCCTCCGTCATATTGTTACCGTGAAGCTGGCGTGAACGTACACAAATATTAAAACGTCTAACTAATCTAACTTATGTAGGTATGTACGGGTGAAATCTTGCAACTCAATTAAGAAGCAGATGTTTTTAACTTGTTGAACTGAAATTTTTTAAATAATTTTTAAGGTATGTTTAGGGGGACGACCAAAGAAACGATGGATGGATTGTGTGAAAGTCGATATGATTAGAAAGAATGTTACTTGTGAGATGACGTCCGACAGAGAAGTATGGAAGAAGAAGACTGCGCCGAACACAAGTAAAATTGTATGAATTTTTGAAGTTTTATTTTAGCGCGATATGACAAATTGTTTAGTGAATTTTATCGTCACAGAGTGACATGAAAACTACACGACGATTTTTCTCGCTAAGTCGCCAATTAAGTGTTAAGTCACTCGAAATAAATAAATTCACTATTCACTAATAACAAACCTAAAAGAAGAACGTACAAACGGCAGGAAGCTACTCTATTTTATGCTATGTAGAGATGTTTATTTTATTACAAATTTAAATTATGAATGTTTTATGAGTTTATTTGTGAGTGTGTTATAGTATTGGTATTATTAAAAAGTCAATTTATACTATTTTATTGTAATTAATTAATTATTTACATACAATTAAAAACTATTTTTAACTAGAAATTTGTTATTTTCATTGGCGTGTTGATTGCTAGTGCGGAAGAATAATACCGTATTGGTCTTGTTGACCGAAGGTTGTTTTTCATGATAATTTCGCTGTAATGGTTTATTGCGGATGTATGCCGTGATTGATACAAAAGTCTGAAAATTGCTTGAAATTCAGCTGGTGTAATTTAGTTAACAATTTATATATGATATATATATTAGATATACTCAAATATTAAAAGATTTTATATATATGTTTCTGAAAGTTGTAATAAATAATTGCTTTATTTTATTATTAACTTGCATTTGCATTAACTATATTATTACCGGAAAATCCTTCAAAAATTGTATCACGTGACCATAAAATCTATCGATGTTTTGAGTGCAGAATTGTGTAAAGTTGTAAACAGTATTGGGTTAGTTTATGATTATTATAATATATTCAATGAGAACATATTATAGCTATAAGTCGTTTCTGATTTGAGCGAATAAGTTTATTACTAAAACTAGCAGCCCGTCTCGAATTCGTACGGGTGAAATAATATTTTTTTAAAAGCGATCAGATAAGATCAGCGTCAAGTATTTGATCCAATTTAAACAACCCAGTCAAACGCACACAGACAAAAAATATTAAAATCGATCACATCACACACAAAGTAGATTTATTTATTAAAGATTATAATGGTGATAACTTTGAAAGCGCGAAAAACAGATAACCTATTTATTAATAAGGAATACTAGTTGACACCAGGAGCAGTAACGTTTAACACTGGTGGAAATGGGTGAATCAGCCCGTATTAGATATTTCGCTTTTCTAATAAATTGTCCCTTATAGCTCGCTATCAAATGTTTCGTCAAGGAATAAAATTGATATCTATTGGAGTCTATATTGGAGACTGGTAGCAGGACTGGAGTTGTAAATGTATTTATTTTATTGAATCGGTAAAATTTATTTGGTAGAAATACTCTATAACTATTTATGTTATTTATGTTCGTATATCATCTGTATTTACATCATTTTTCATAGAATTAAAACATGCTAATGTTATGTTTGTTTTCAAACAATTGACTTTGAAAACAAAAACATTCTTTTAAATTTAATTCGCTCTCATCATAAATTATTGGTTTCGTTGTTGGTTTTTTACAGAGCAGATATATTCTAACTATTTCTAATGTTTCATAGTATGAATATTAATAGAGCGTTTAATTTTCTTATTTAAACGTATTAAAAACAAAATTGAATTTATACTCGTTCAATAAATTCTCATGAATTACGAATTATTATTAATATATTTATAAGTAATATCCAAATACCAAGATCAAATTGGCAATTATAATCAGTAAAGTGTTTGTTTTGGGAACCGTAACAGTAAGTAATAAATTTATTTGCAAATACTTTAATTATTTTAATTTGGTACATGAGCTCACTCGCACCATAATTAAAAGTAATTTGGCAATACAGGCTGCTTGTTTAATTTTTTGAAATAAAAATATATTTGATTAATTGGGGTGGCGAAGATTTACTCAAAAAACATACCATTCGTGCGCTTCCAATAATAACTTAACAAATTTCCAATAGCAATGAAATTAAAACGCAACCATCACGGAGCAATACTGAACTCAAAGAAAAAAAGAATTTAAATCAGTTAATAACAAAAAAAAACATAATAAAACCTTACATATATCTCAATATTCATAAAAGACTAATATATTTATGAATTGAGAATCTTCTCCTCTTAGTATACAAAAAGTTCACCTAAATATAATGTTAAGAGATATATGCATTTGTTGTATATTTATTTTGTTATATGCTAGATTATTACGAATTCGGATTGATATCTTTATTCCTTATTCTATAAGACTTCGTTCCGCGCTCGGTTTCGCTCTCCTTTTTTGCAGGCGTTAGTAGGGGGTTGTTGTAGCAGGGTAAGTAGTAACGCTTAATTGTTTTCCTAGAAAACCAGTGTTTTTTGATAAAAAAAATTCAAACTATTAATCCTATATTAAGCGCTATATTGCAAGAACCACGAATTTGTTTGAACAGGTACAGAAAATTCGTGGTTTTTTGTTACTACTTTAAAATAATTTAACTGTTTTATTAATACATATTTTGGAATATGAAATTCGAAAAAAAATCAAATCTGCCTACATATTATTTTTTAATTCTAATTTTGTCTAAGAAAACATCCACGTGCAAGTTGTAACTAATTTATGGGGCAAGTTGTAACATTTTGTGTTTAACCTCACAAATAAATCACCTTCAAAATTTAGGCCTCGTCCGAAGGTCTCACCACGCATATAAGCTAATTGGATTCAGCATTAAAGAAACTTCCCAATTGTAACAGATGCACTGGAAAATGTTTTCTAAGAGAAACACGAACAGTACTGTTACAAAGAACCATATAGTAGGTCAGATGAATGGTCTGTTTCGCTTGTGATGAAAATTATGGTAATTCCAAAAAAGAAGAATTATGATATCATGTAAAATACGCGACAGGAGACTCGATCTCATTTATATGCTGTATTTGTAATTCAGATTTCAAATTTAGATTCACTGTTTACATTATGTTGCTGTGATTGTTAGAAGTCAGACTTTTTAAAAATAAATGTATTTTATGCGGGTAGTTATAGATTGTTGCTAACGTGATGTGACAGTAATAATAACTGGAACACTGGTTCAATATTCTGTAACTATTATTGTTAAGACTACAAGAGGCTATACAGTCGCTTAAAGATAACATTTTGTGTAGTTTGAGGTCACACAAAAATTGCTAGATACTTTTGAAAAACGTTTGATAAACTTGAGTAAGTTCAGTTTTTTATTGTTATTGCTCTAAATGAGTTACAACTAGCCATGAGTATGGGGTAAGTTGTAAGACGTGGCATAATTTTTGGAATTCCTTCCAAATAATTATACCAACGATTTAGGAAGGCTAGTCATATAATTAATCTTACAAGTAATATTTTTACAATTAAGAAATATTGTGTAGTTACCTTTTCGCATATTTTTTCCCAAAAATGCAAAAAAAAAAGCTCCCGCTCTCCTACTCTATGTTCTTTATTGGTTCTACTGAGATCGTGTATGCAAAATTACATTTTGAACTGAGTAGTTAAGACGTCATACAATTTATAATATTTGTTAAGATCATTACATCTGTCTGTAAACATACAGTTCTTTGTGCAGATGCTAGTACCTGAAGCCTTAGATTTAACTTACTGCTATATAACCGGCTCGCTAAAGTTTTTTAATTTAAAATCTAAGCTAGGTGAAGAAATTTTCTATGTTATACCTAAATTCATTCTGATGTTGAAGATATTAAATTCATGAATGCGAAGACCTTAAAGTTAACTCTATTTCAATTCTTTGGGAGTTATAGTAACAGTAAAGTATTTAATCTTTAAGACTAAAGTGGTAATTTCTGACAAATGTATTTTTTAATTATTGCTCGAATGTGGAGCATGCTGGTGCTCCATTATCGCGATCCAATTGGCTGATCTTTTTATATTTCAGCCTCTAAGCTAAGAAGGTTAAAACACGGACATCTTTTTTTATAATTTTGATAGCCGAACGGCGCCGTAAGAAAAATTAACCATTCCTTAACGTTGAGAACTGAGGTTTAATTACTGGAATATGTATCATTAGAGCATAAAGCTAAATTGAAAATCTTTAACTTGATTTTGAAATTAAATACATTATAATTTCAAGAGAAATGCCTCTATTTTTTATTTTTTTAACAGACCTGTAATTATTTGACCCAAAAACTGGATAATTTATTATGTTTGCAAAATAATATAAGAATTTTGTAAATCCTATTTTTAATTTTATAAAAAACAGCAATTGGCATTTGCTATATGTTCCTATCCCCAAAAACCACTTTTCCTGTGGCATGCCACCCATACTCAACCAAATGTTTGATTCTAAATTAAATAACTCGCTCTTTGACGAGATGACTACGGGAAAAAGTAGAGCGTTGTATTAATTTTAAATTATAGTTAAAAAAAAGCTACACCTTATTCTTTAGAATAAGTCGTGAAATAGCAGCAAAACAAATTTAAATGCAATACAAGCATATAAACTATATCGAGGTATATAACACACACGAAATCTGAAATGGTGATGGGCTTAAAGCTACTCTTAACCAGTGATTGCGGTTTACCGGGGCAAGCACCTGAGAATTTTCAAGTGCTTCATTTGGGTTGAACAGTTCATCTCGTGTTAAGCATGAAGGCTAAATCATGCAATCCGCGTTTTTTTGTAAAGAAGGATTTGATAAATTATGCGATTCATCTATATCATAGAAACCTATTATTGCTCAGGATAAACCTGTGTTTATCTAAGACCCTGTCATACCAAGTTACAGAACTGTTTTATGGGAATCAAATCATTTGGGTTAAATACCAGCCTATGATGAGATGCTTCATTATCATCATCATAGTAAGCATTCTATAAAGTACAAACAAGCCGAGACGGCCCAGTGATAAAAACACGAAAATCTTAAGCGAAGATTGTGGGATCAAACCTAGATAGGCAGGCATCAAAAGGAGCTTTCATGTGCTCAATTTATGTTACAACACTACAAGAAAACTTGCATGTGTCGGATGAAAATCTGTCACACGTGCACGTGAGAAGAGGAGTCTTTAGCTCAGCTTTGCGAAATTTATTACTTAAAATTTGTATTTTTGACCATAAATAAGGACATAAAAAAATTATTAAATTGGTCGATTAAGCCAAAAATTATTAAAAATTGAAATGATACGACAATTTTAAAAAGCTAGATTTGTAAGAAATCATTACCATTTCACAAGTCAACAAGAAGCCTCACAAAGAAATCAAGCTGAGAGTTACATTTGCGTATAAGTGTAAATATCGTTTAAAGTAGAGAGACAACCTTTTCTGAATGCGCATTAGAGTAACAGGAGAATTGTTGCTACATTTGTCACTCCGTTTCAAGATTTGCTCCTGTTTCTTAAGCGCTATAGCATTGTGGTTCATACTACTTAAGAGAACACTAAATTGCTTATGTTACAGGTGTGATATAGAATGAGACAAATATCTTAGTGATATTATCTTTAAAAGAGATTTCTTTCGATTGTGAGAGATAACTCATAGGTATAGTGGATTATTTTTAATATAATTTATTAGTCATTTATTCTGCTGTGTCGTGAGTTTTTATTCGTCATCGTATGCTTTAAGAATACATTCGAAAGTCAATGTACGACTAGAGTGTAAAATGTCAGAATGTGATATGCGACATTGATAATTACAACATTTCTAAGAATAAGGGTCGCCGCACACAAGCCACTGGCACCAACCACAAAACGCCGCTCCGGCATATTTCCTGTAGTTTTCATACATTTTATGGACTCGCCGATTGCAGCGTCAGCCGTGTGCGGCGAGACGCTTACATTTCAAATGGCGTATAACCGTCAACATTTCACGAGTGAGATACGAAATGTATCCTTACAGAATCGCACTCCTGAAGACAATTCCGGTAGTTCAAAAACATTCCATTCCACCTCGATAACTGTTATAATAACTCGTTTCCTGATTTACTAATGGTTTTTATTAATAAGGTTGAATACGAACTAATTATAAACTATAAAAATAATTGTAATTGTTGTTATAGCGGCAACAGAAATACATAATCTGTGAAAATTTCAAGTGTCACTATCACGGTTCATGAGATACAGTCTGGTGACAAACGGACGGACGGACGGACAGCGGTGTCTTAGTAATAGGGTCCGTTTTACCATTTGGGTACGGAACACTAAAAATGAACTCAAATCTGATAAAATTGTTGATAGACTTTTTTATTTTATTAAGGTCCTGAAAGGAAATTACAGTGGTAAATGTATTAAAATCAGCCATTCGTGTGTTTATCAGAGTGAAAGAAAATTTGATAACAAATGTATATATATTTGTTATCAAGTTTTCTTCAAGTTTTCTAAGAAATAATTTATAATTCTCGTTTACCGAATTCTTTCCCTAATAATATTTCAATTTTAGATGATAAAATAATTAATTAAATTCTTGTGGTTTCGTCCGAATACATTTGGAATGTGAATAATGATGGATACGTTTATCTTTATTGGCAATTGAATCGTTTTGTGCAGAAATATACTGACCCACAGAAGCACTAATAAAAGTTCAACGGCCGTAGTAGCCCAGCAGTGCGTCATGTAAAGGCTTATATTTTAGTAGTACTTATTTTACATATATGATTTAACAGGACTAATGTCATTATAAAAATATTTTTTTCTTTTCAAACTAATAACTTGGACAACCATGTGTTTTGCGTTTACACATTCCTGCACTCAGCCCAATTGTGTGCTTAAAGTCTCAAAGTAACACTGAAAATCTTCGAGATATCAAAGATTAAAAATCACAGTCGCAAGCAATTATGTTATTAATTACTCTTTAATAATATATTACTATTACTTTAAAAATAATTAACGATTTACACTTATTTTGAAATTTGGCAAAATTACAAATACATAGCAAATCTTACCTATTGAATCAAATGCTCAGTAAAACAATTCACATCGAACTTGCATAGAAATATCTCAACACCTTGATAGAAACTATGACAAGCGAATTGAATTAACGACAGGGTATTCCTGTAACGCGAAGTTTCTTGAACGTTTGCCAAGTAATATGTAATGGTTGAAATCTTCCGACGCATCGTTAGCTGGTGGAAAGTTACATGGTAACCCGATTTATTCGTAATACAATACAAATACAAATGTCATGATCAAATGGCAAAGATTTAAATACTTATTTTATTTATCGACGGTTTATAGTTTCAGTAGCTAAATATACTCTGTTTAAAGCATTGTTAGGCGGACTGGGAAATGGGTTATCTGATGCTGAAAGTAAGTGATCACCTTAGATATTGGCGCCGTAAGAAATTTTAACGATTCCTTACATCACCAAAGCGCCAACAACCTTACGAACTGAGACGTGTTGTCCTTGTGCGCATGTCATTTGTCTTTCAACATAAGAACACAGGAATCCTAAGTATTGCTGCTACCTAGTCGGATATACTTGCACGAAGCCCTACTACCAACTGACGGTGATTATTATAAATTGCCCAATATTGGATTATAGGCGCTCACTTCTTTCATTACGCCCCCTCCAATATGGATTGGTGGATCCACTAGTAGAACTATTTTATCAAACACATACAAGAAAACATCCTAAAAAAGTTCTTACGATGTTTTCCTTGAACACCGAGTATTTAAATTATGATTGAGATGAGATTTTATTTTAAATTAAGATATCGGTGGGCGGACGAGCAAATGGGCCGCCTGATAGTAAGTAATCGTCACCGACGCTGTAAGAAATATTAACCATTCCTTACATCACCAATGCGCCACCAACCTTGGGAACTATGTATGCTCACTCATCTTTCAAACCGGAACACAACAATACTGAATAACTGCTGTTTGGCCGTTGAATATCTGATGAGTGAGTGGTACTTACTTAGACGGGCTTGGACAAAGCCCTACCACCAAGTGGTACGATCGTTTATGAACATAAATTAATCCCATGACCCTCCAAGCTTGCCACTCGCAAACAGCATGGACATCTTAGTTCTTCTATGCTATAATTCTCATGTTATAATATTATTACTCATGATCCGTTTCAGTTCAAAGATTATACTTTGAATAACTTCGACTGCTGGAATACAGATCCAAATATTTCATTTCTTTTAATTCGTATTCGATATCACGGATTCACGGATTGTACCTGACTAGAATTCAGGGTTGTTATCTGAATTCCACTCTACCTAATTTTATATATATATTAACCAGCTTCGTATGTCTACATAGTATAGAATAAAGTTGCTTCCCGCCGTCTGTATGCTTAGATTTTATACACTACGTGACGGATTTATTCGCGACGAATTTCGAAATCTATGACAGGTTTTGTTTCCATTTCATTTCATTGTAACTGCAAGTCACACATCTACATTTGGCGCCAACATGATCGAACCTCTTTTAAATGAAATTGTTAATGTCAAATAGTATACATTAGTTCAGTTAGAATTGGAGTATGACGAAAACAATTTACTTATATTTGTTAACGTTTTTCCTTTTTTTCTTATACAGACGTAATACCGCACCGCAGTAACTTTTTTCCGCTCTCTAAAATTCATTCTTTGTTAAATCATACCAATTTAATAAAGATCAAGAATTCCCTTTCATTTTCTGAGCTCTTCAAAATGACAAATAACCGTTTTTTTTTATTGTCAGCCATCGTCCCATAATCACTGTGACGAAAATCGACTTACGCTTTTAATATATGAGAAGATGATTGAAGAGCAAGGTTTGTATGTATAATACATGCTTATAATAGTAGAGAAACGCCAAGAATTTCAACTTTCCTAGCCGGAAAAAACAAAGGTTTTTCATTTCATGTTTGTTTTTTATCTAAACGATGTATTTATACACTTAGTTGCTCCGTGTGATGAGACGGTAGCTAGTATTTAATAATATTAAAAAAAAAAAAACAAACGAAAAAGGAACTATAATATAAACAATATATTAGTTAAATTAAAGTGGTAAAAAATTTAATTCGACCTTTTAGTTTATCTAAATTATCTTTAAAATAAAGTGTAGAACTTTATGGATTTATATAATTTATTTATACTAGTAATACAGCGTACAGGATGAGTTTATTCAAGGTTATACTTTTAAAATCGTATCGATTTGTTACTAAGTAACGGTCCGTAGGAAGTTAATGTACTCTTTGGTAACGGTCACGCTGATAGACTGCTCATACGGAGGGTCGTAAATATATTTTGTCATTTGTATTTTATCTGTATGTCATATAAAGTTTTTGGAAAGGTAAAGGTAAACAATCATATTCATTAGGAGATACAGGTAGTTTACCTTGCTATATAGGACAAGACCAATAAATATGCATTGTGGAAACATCTGCACTGTTTTTGCGGAGATAATTGTCCCGCACTGACTTATTAAGGAACAAAGAGATTACGATTATTCGATTACGTTAAAAAAATAAAAATATATATTCGGCAAAAATAAAGGTTCCCTTAGTATTATGTTACATAATATTTCTGTGTGGATCTTAAGAAAAAATACTAACATTATTGTTAGTATTTTTTCAAACAAATAAATCCACATCCAAGTGTCATAGGTGTCATATCAACTCTCCCCATTTGGTATCCAATAGTCAGTATAGTTTATCTAATCTCAATGATAAATTTCATAGGATAAATACTTTGTATAATGAAAGCTAATACACGAACTGCTCTTATAATATAAGTAAGTGTTGTTACTAGATAGAACTAGTTTTAAAAACTACTTTTATTTTCCAAAACAAATAAAATAAACCTAGAAGAAATCGAAATCTAATAGAAATCTGAAGAATATAAATATCAAGGGATTGATTTAATAAAAAATAAGGAATAACGTATGTTTGCCGATAAAGACGAATTGAATGACAGCGGAGCGATGTTTGACGTGACACCGCATTTATTAGAAGAGGCAGCGTAAAATGTCAAAAACCAATATCATACGAGTATTGAAATTACACTTTGATGAGAGTTACAATTGATGTAATAATATAATAAATATTACTTACGTCAAAGTTGAGGACTACTAATAAAATAAATTGTTATGGGCGTAGCTAGAAACGAGACGCCCGATAGGAATGCAAGACATTTTATTGTCATGAATGACAGACGGATGAGAAATTGCAATATCTAATATTAAATAGGTATCGTCCGCTCATAGAGATAGTCACTTTTGATTTCTTATGAAAATCTTAGTTTGACGTATTCCGTGTGATTTCCTCGATGTTTAAAAGGATTTCATTTTCGCAAATCCATATTGAATGTCATAGATTATTCAAGCCCTCGACCACATCGCGTCAATTCGACGTGTTTGGCTTTTATCCCTACCTTTTACTCTTTAGTACCTATAACCTATATTTTAAAATACTAGCATGAACACACACGCATATAATATCCAAAATTTAGTTTAGTTTTTGTTAAGACAAAATGTGTGTGAGCCAAAGCCGTTTCATCAGCCACGTTCCAGTTGTGAATGACATTCTTATATCCCTGTAAATGAAACACCTAAACATATATTTTCTTTTTTATTCGGTGTGTGGTGTTATTTTTTTCACTAGGCTTGTCGTTTTTCTTGTTCAACAACACACTTTTTTTTAAACTTCTGCATTTATTTAGATATATTGCGTAAAATTATATATAGTATTTTTTTTTTATATCGATTAATAAATAAAGAAAATACCTATATGTTTTTGTAAATATTTTCAGCCCTTATATCCCTTGTTTACCGATTGTCTCCCCTAGCGAAATTTAAATATTCAATTTGTTTTCGAAAATTTCTATGCATTGTTGTTCAATGTTTAGGAAATGTAGAGAAAGTTACTACTATTTTATGGAAATATGCAAATTACTTCCTTCTTCTTTTAAAATTCAAAATACTACTTATCGATTTATCTTATTTTTTTCATCTGATTTAATTTTTATGCAAAAGTCTCTCGATGGTAGGTATGAATAAAAACATTGACTAGATTCTACTAAATAACAGTAATAGAGTAATCCTTAATAAATTCCTTAGCTAGCGAAAGAGTTTTGAATCGAATAAGACGATTTAGAGTTTAATTTACCTCGCTTCACTTCAGGTACATTGTAAAAGCCCATTAAAATCATCAATCGCAGAAGTTCCTTAAATGTTTGTAAAATTGAAGCTGTAATAGTATTTAATTTATGGTGTGTTTTATTGTTCCGGACAGTATAGGGAAATCTAATGGTTATTTCAAATAGAAATATAATCTACTAGATGAAAACCCGGCTTTGCCGACCGATAATAACCGGCCCTGCCGTGAAATAATTATTAGGAACACACTTTCACGTCGCACCCGTAAAAGTCAAACATGGCCGCCCGTTGAACTGTCATGTCATGCTTGAAAATCAACAAGTGTTAGCTCCACGCTTTTTTATCATCTATATAATCTTCTGTTGAATAATGAATTTTATTTATTAATGTTTTTAATCCAACGTTTTCCACTTATTTTGACATTTTGTCAATTATTTTGTTGCCTTTTTATTCATAATTTTTTTCATTAGCAGCCTTTAAATTTTCCGCTACTGGGCTAAGGCCTCGTCTCCCTTTGAGGAGAAGGTTTGGAGCATATTCCATCACGCTGCTCCAATGCCGGTTGGTGGAATACACATGTGGCAGAATTTCGTTGAAATTAGACACATGCAGGTTTCCTCACGATGTTTTCCTTCACCGACGAGCACGAGATGAATTATAAACACAAATTACGCACATGAAAATTCAGTGGTGCCTGCCTGGGTTTGAGCCGGAAATCGGTTAAGACGCACGCGTTCTAACCACTGGGCCATCTCGGCCTTTTTATTACTCTTATTATTTATCTCATTAATATTTTAAAGTTGTTTAGCGGTATTGAAGGAGAGTCTTATCGGTAGCATAACATGCTTACTAGCTTTTTGCAGTTTAATAAATGTAAACTGTATTTGGTCGCATAATATTGTGCAATTTCAAGAGGAATCCGGAAGAGGGCGGTACGCACATGATCGACGCGTAGACAAAGCAGTATTAATTGTGTTAATTTTTTTTTTAAATTTTAATTTCTTTGTGCATATTATGTATCATTTAAGTTCAAATTGAGTTAAACTAAGGCAACATGATATGATCTATTCCAATTGAATGTATGAATAGATTTAGTAATAATAAACAAACCTTAGATTTACTTGTTATATACAATAACTAATATCTCTACTATAGTATGCGCTAAAAACTGTTCTTGAATAAATCTTCTTCTGTATATATTTTTTCTTTGTCCGTCAATAATGTGAAAATTACTGATCGTATCCATATAGACCAGTCGCCATAGGGTTCGACGTAGGGGTTTTCAGGTATGTTTAATGTCCAGCGAAGCAGTAAATAATAAAAAAAGGTCATTTTTCGTCAAATCCATGAATACTTACTTACTTGGCGGTACGGCTTTGTGCAAGCCCATAGGGGTAGGTACCACCTACTCATCATATATTCTACCGCCAAGCAATAATACCTAGTATTGTGTCTTCCGGTTTGAAGGGGGAGTGAGCCAGTCTAACTAAAAGGCACAAGGCACATAATATACATGCCCATTTATCAGTCCGCCTACCGATACCACAGAAAAAAAAGAATCTCTACCAATTATATCACGTCAAATCAATGTCAAACTTCTTTATTTATTTTTAATCTGAATCTAAAATATACTTTATTCATGTAGGCTTTTAAAAGTACTTTTGTTTTCTAAAGCTAAATATAAAGATAAAATACAAGAATTAAGTTGATCTCTTGATATCATTTCTTCATAAAATCTAAAAAATTATCTTAAGTAGGTAATTTCGTTAAATATACATAATATTATATCTTACAGCATATTAATTTGAGGTAACGCGACAAGTATTGAAACTGTTTTCCTGCTGCTAAATTGAGCTGTCCGACCTATTATATACTGGGGATACATAAAAGATTATATTATATTCAGAAGGTTTTTCACAGAGCTAGGTGTTATGTAATGTAGCGTTTATAATTTTGTAAAAAGTAAAAGCAAAATTCCACAGATATTTTTTAACTTTGTTTATTATAGATAAGGTTTATTTTTCATCAAAATAATAATATTATGTCAAAAAGGCTTTGAAATATCGTTGTATATTATTATATTTAAAATTTTGTACATAGTTAAACAAATGAACACAGTTAGATTACGTAATTTCTTTTCTGAAAAAGCGTTTTTACTGTCTTCCTTGTCTCGATAAATAAATTTCGTACCCGGGCTAGCTTTATTTTTAATTTAATTCTGTAACATTAATATTCAATATTTCTTCAACCTACTTGAATAAAGTAGATTTTGAGTGTGGAATCTATAAAAATGGTTTTACAAAAAATATATTTTCAATGGTCGCGTATTATCTAGTATAACTAAAATGTAATTAAAATGCCCGCAACCTCGGCTTGTAAATAACTTAATCTCATGCCATCTATATTTTGAAAGTTAGACAGATAATTAATGAGCCAAGATGACACAACAGATTAAATTTATCAGGATTAATTAATGCAAAAAGTTCGAAATCGCAGTGTATATTGGTTATACCGGTTTTTAAGGACTCTATTTATTTTTGCAATTCATTGCTTGTTTTAAAGGAAGACGGAAAAAAATCTCTTCATTAGACCTGCAATGGCGTGACGTAGTTAAGCTGAGATTTTCGAATGTTTTTTTAAAAATTGTATGCTTTAAAGGAATATTAGATAAAGTATATTTATCAACGAAACGCGTTAAAAGAAGTTAAAACGACGTTCTAATTTGAAATATTATCGATATGATAAAACGAGAAAATATAAAGAAATTATGAAGAAAAATGTAATGCGCCGGTTACACAATTAGTTGGTTAGTATTAGCAAATGATAATAAAGCTCTGTGTATACTGCTGTTCCGCTTTGATGTAATCATGAAAACGTGATCACACATTACTTAAATAATTATACAGAGTGATTTATAAACATAATATTATGTTTCCTTAATATTATATCATATTGCAATTAAGTCTTCAAGATACTTGCGTTTTCAAATAAATTAATAATATATGTAACTTAACTATAAAATATATATAACTTAAGTATAAAAACCGTTAAAAGATATTACAGTATTTGAATTTGATTTCAATCGTAATTCTGTCTTAAAAATTGTACTATACGCGATCTAGGTTTGCCGATCTGAATTTAGTCACGAGTGGCTGTGCAGACATGCTTTATAAGTAGCAAGTGGGGTGCAGCATTATAGTCTTAAGTTAAGATGCCAATGGTTATATTTATTTAAATAATCGATTAACGATATTTTCACAGGATAAAATTAATAAGGCCAACTTAGATGGCGTGAATTGTAAAGACAAATACTTCGACTATCTAAAAAAAAAATCACACATCACTCTAATAACACACGATTGAGACCGATGCATGAATTTTATTCCCGGCTTATAAGTTCATCTTTTCTGCAGTTCTATTTTTAAAATTTTGTTTTTTTTTACTACTTGAACATTCCCGAGATCGTAATTTAGTTTAATATAATTTTTAATAAGTTTGCATACTTATTAAAAATATTAATTCGAAAGATATCCTGAATGTAGATGCTGTTTATGAGTCCGTCTATGTATATACATTATAATAATACAATATGAAAATGTAAATTAAAAATTTCTTACTCGGAGGGTAGTCTCGATAGCTGATGTCACTGTAGAGAGCGAAGGGCGAAGCGCTGATGAAGGCCAGCATCCACAGGATCACGATGATGCGAGACGCCCGCGTGAGACCCGCCATCGCATAAAGATGTAGAGGATGACAGATAGCCAAGTACCGTTCCAGAGAGAAAGCTGATATTGTCAGAACCGATACGTATGTTGCCCTATGGAAAAAATAAAGCCAATATTAGTAATTGTAATAAATATTATAATAGGGAGTGTAATCTATTAAAATGTCGCAATATTTTTTGTTTTGTTCTTTTAGAAAAAAATGGACAACGATGTTTAGAAAAGAATATTGCCACAGATAAAATACACAATAATAAAAATGGTAACATTTATTCGACCAAAAACATTACTGTTCATTTGAAAACATGTATATATATATATATATATATATATATATATATATATATATATATATATATATATATATATATATATATATATATGTATATATATATATAGCCTATTCCAAAGGAAGTAGGAAAAAAGATAAACAAACCTTAGATTTACGTATTTCATAGCGATTTGCTAATAACTCTGCTGCTATATTGTGCACTACTAAGAGTTAATTATTGATATATCTTTATTTATAATACAAAACTATTACACTACCTATTTCCTTTAATTTTATTTCCAAAATTCCGATAACAGTTTCGTGGAATTTCAAAACGCTATTTTTTCGCAAATCCATAGTTAATATCATAGATTATTCCAGCTCTCAACCAAAGATATCGTTGATAGTGATATAGCTTTTATCCTGTTATGGTTGGAATAGAGTATATATGTTTTCAATGATTAATAACCTCCCTATTTATATAGGCATAATACATATGACCTCATTGATAATTGCTACTGAATTTTATTTACTTAATATACCCCCTTATTATAAATCTTACAAATTCAAATAAATATAGTTTTAGGAACTTTTAGTGGTTAAGAACAAAAATGTTACATCGATCATAACAAGAGTATAAAATTCGACTAATAAATATATTTTTAACTTCAAAGAGTTCGCATTACTTTTTAAATAAGCGATAAATTTGATATTCAGACCACGTATGCGAGTTCTTATACGTATTTTATTTTTATATGAAATTGTTAAACTTTGTACAAGTTTAATGTATTTACGTGAAAGCATATTACCGATTACACACAAGAATAGATTTATTTTTGAGTCATTTATTATATTAAATTGAAAGCCTTTTTATGTTTATGACAGACTCCATCCCGGCGACGGTGAGTAGACATTGTGATCCGCAATAGAATATAAATGGATCTTTACTAAAGATATGGTCGCTATCATTTTACAATTTTAATGTCAAGAAGAAAGTATGTCGATATTATATATATATCGACTTATCGTTATAAAATATCATTTTTTCAACAAATTAATGGAATATAAATAGTACTATAGCCTTAAGGTAAGATAAACCTTAAAATATATATATATATAATAATTATAATAAAATAACTATGTATACATTTTATGTTGCTCTGATAGATAAGAAGCAATTTTATTTTAAGAGTTATTTTCTCAAGTATCGAATACGCTCGGGTGTAATTTGAATAATAAAATGATAAGTGTACTTTATTTCTCGTAGTTTATATAAGAACGTCATAATTATAAAAATTCGTTTGAGTCGTAGTCTTTGTTTTATTGTCAAAATTTGTCCACAGGTTAAAGATTGGAATTCAGGTAATTTTAACTGACAAGGTTAACATCGTGTTGTTACAATCAGTTATCCGACCACCCATTTAACAGCGAACGATCTTTTGGTTGCATGTTCATTGGAATGGGTGATATCTTCTAAAGTTTTCATTTGAATGATATAAGTATAATATAGTTACAAAAAAAAAAACATTCAGTTAAATCCGAGACTGTGCTTAATTTATTATTTAATACTAGCTGAAATTACGGATTGTGAAATTTATAAATTCTACCTTTATCAAAAAAACCGTCATCGCCTCGACTTAAAAAAAAATCCTATGTCCTTTGATGGAACTCATACGATTCAGCGATTTCAGCGTGAAGAGGTAATAGAGTTACTTTTGCATTTATATTATTAGTAGGGATTGAGGTGTGGAGGTATATAAGAGTCCACATAAATATAACATTTTTCAATCAGCGTATACATACGCTTTCTAGTACTGAAATAGTACTAAATGATACTCGTTTAATCTCGGTATAGTACTAACAAGATTAAACTAGTATCATAAAGCCTTTGATTGAATATAATTAAAAAAGTTAAATTACTATATTCAAATAATTCAATTTAAAATTTTTAAACGATTATAATTTAAAATTGGTGATAAATCGATTTTTCGAACTGAAATATTAAAAGTTTGCTCAGACGATTCAAATCTCTTTCGATTAAAATCAACTTATGTGATTTCGGTTCTAGTGTCTCGTTAATATGGATCGTAAAATAGAAATCTAAACTTTTCTGACACTTGGATGCTAATGTACAAAAAATATTTGGTTGTATCTCGTTTAGAAAAGACGTAAGTGGTTCGTAAACACGTCAACGTCGGGGCTTATTCCATTATCTTGACATTTCAATGGGTGGATCACAAACTGTCCCTTTTAGACCTGTGAATTATTTTACCCTTCCAAGTAAAGGTTTCAGTCATTATTGAAGTATTTGTTTGGTGTTACCCTTATTAACATAAGAATTAATTTAATAGACCTTCTAGGAATACATAAGCCGATTTGACAGATAATTTATATACATTTTTTTCATGGTGGGCTGGTGAGCAAACGGGCCACCTGATGGTATGTGATGATGATGGTAAGTGATCACCAATGGCCATTGCCACCGTAAACATGTTTAATCATTCCCTACATCGCCAATACGCTACCGACCTTTGGAACTGAGGTGTTATATTCCTTGTACCTGTAGTTACAATGACCAAATTAAAATCAAAATGTAGTCATTACATGAACTAAGATTCTTTGGCTACTTTTTGTTATTTAGGAATCCAAGAAATCGTACTACTTACGCTTCCGATATGAATGCTCGAAGTTTGCAGAAAACTAAACCCAAACTGTAAGGATATTGGTGCCAGTAAACTGCAAGATCATTTGGAAGACCTGGAACAATATAAAACATAATTATAATGATGTAAGATACAATTGACTTTAAGGGTTTGAGCCTATTTGCCACGCCCCGTTGTTATTATCCTGTACTCTCCGCCGCATTTTGAACCCTAATGACATACTTATATATATTTTATATAGTAATAAGAAAAACACATTTATTTTATTAACAAAACTCCACGTGTGGACCAAATTGTCAATACGAATTAATAGTTTGATCAAAGCGATTGAGCAATAATTTCGATTGTATGTACTCATGTATAGTATGGCGACAGTACAATCTGGTATTAGTAAGTTTTTTTTTTGCAGACGGTAATTAATAACTTGTTTGATTTGATATCATTGAAATATCATAATTTGTAATTTATCCTATTATTAACCCTTAATGTTTGTGTTGTTCTAGGTTACGGATTAACAAGGAAATTACTACTACTATACTTGGCTTTAAAATTTAATTGAGTTTGTTATCTCAACCATACCGATCAATCTCATTCGTGTCTTCTCCATCCTACGTGACATTGGCGAAATAATCTGTGCCCTGTGGCACAACTAACAGCCATTAAACTAAGAATTGAATTGAAATATCATAATACAATTCGAAGAATACGGTTTAGTTCTATAAATGCATCAATTACATTGAAAAAAATTAAAATAATTTTATGGTAACAAAAAATCATCATCCAAAGCCACTACTTGACCGAAGTAATTTAATTTATATGAAAACTATTTTTGTTGTATTATATAATTCATACAAAGATAAAGTATAATGTGATTTGTTTGATAAATCTTAAAACAACTTAAAGACATTATAAATACCTTTCTTATGTAATTAGACAGCACTTAGTATTTATTTTTAGAATACTCAACAAACTCCTAATGTAATAATCAAACTTCGAATTAAATTATATTTTTCAAAGTAACACAAATTATGTATTTATAAAAAATGATCGTGACTCAAAAACATCATTTTAACTGCAAATAATTGGAACGTAGAGAGTTTTAAAGTCTCAATACAAAGTTACCGAAATTGATGACATAATTTAATTAATAGCTTCTAATTAGAAGCAGTGATATATTATATTAGTGATATATTAATTTGCCGTTTCAAGACTTTAACGACATAGACCAAATAATAGACATTATTAATTTCGGAGCCGAGTTTTTGATTATGATATTAATATTATTTAATTGGGATGAAGTTATAACTACTTTTATATATTCTAGATTATCAGAAATTGTTTAAGAATTTGGATAATAACGGTTATTTTACCTTAATTAGTAGTAGTTTAATGAAACATAAAATCAATTTATTGTTTATTGTACGTAATAGTAATATTCATCGAACTTGAGCTGCTTAACATTGCTTTATATAGTATTTTTTTAATAACTTAGAGTTACATTTTTCTAGTGTATACCTTGTATAATAATTCTTACATGTAGTTATTGTAAATATTAGAATTAAGCTAAGTTGTTAATATTTCAAAATAAAAAAAATGATTGAGCTGTACCTAACTTTCAAAAAGTGATTCATGTTTCTTTATTAATATTCAGTAATATCTTAACCTAAAATGATGTATTTTTTGTGATTACTTATGACCAGTTTTTTTATGATATATGTAGGCGAACAGACAAATGGACCACCTTATGGTACGTGGTCACCAACGAATATAGACATTGGCGCTGTAAGAAATATTAACCGATATCATGACTATGCCCTGCCAACTTCGAAAACTAAGATGTCCTTTTAGTTACACTTGCTTACACAGTCATCAAAACGGAACATGGCAATAATAAGTATACTAGTGTGTCGCACGTGAAACTTCGCGTTTATTCAACAGATTATTACAAATTTCGAAACCTATGACAGGTTTGTTTTGATTTAATTTCATTGTAAACTGAAAACGTCTATTTGCGCCTTTTATATTTGTTTTTGTCTATACAGCCATACCAAGGTTCTCTACCCGGCCAGTAACTTTTAAAATTAATATTCTGTTAAATCGTAACAATTTAGTAAATTGCAATGAAGAATCGTCTTTATTTTTCTGAACATCTTCGGCTAGAGCTCTTCAAAATGAGACCATAATTGATTTTTATGTGCAGCTATCGTCCCATAATAACTGGGACAAAAATCGGATTACGCTATTAATATATAAGATATTTGCATATAGATGAAGCAAACCAACTTGTAAATGGTTTTCATTTCGAGTTTATAAATGTCATACTTTGCCCTAGGGATTTTATGGATCTTCGTTACCGTAACCGAAACCATCGAATATCAGAAATACAAATCTATCCGAAACCGTAATCGAATTCGATAAAAACATCGTTCGTTTTAATTTTATTTTGCATACTTAAAGAATTTATTTCAATTATTATAAAGTTAATTCTTTTTTTTTTATAACAAATAATAGTCAAGAAATAAAGTCAAATTGTTACATTGTAATTTTATTTTTCTAAATTTAATATTCTTTGCTGAAACTATCCGAAACAATCGGATAATCCGAAATCGGTATTCATATATTCGTATCCAGATTCGAAATTACTCATCCATAACATCCCTGCTTATCCCTACAATCGAAACACCAGAATGTGACAAAACTGTAACGACGCGGTTCCAGATCATCCATCTCTAAAAAGTCTAAGGATTTATTTTTACTAAATATTTAAGAATTTAGTTTTCTTTTCTTTTTTACTAACATAATCTGTATATGTTGACTTCTTACGTAGTCTGTGTAAGCGTTGTGAAATATTATAGATTACCTTTGTTGTTGTATAAATATACTTTAAGTGGGTATGCTTTTACTGTAATTGGTTGTATAACAAATAAATTTCTAATTTTCTCGCTTGAAAATTCTCGATCTATTTCCTTGTTATATTATTTACATACACAACAAGGAAATGGATATTTCACTATAAATACATGAAGTTCCAGACTTTGTGATCAGGGTCTATATATAGGATTCTATACTTTGTGTGAATACAGTAGCTGATACAGCCAAGATTTATCTATTTATGATGGAAACTACTTTAGATAAATGAATCGGTATCACTCTCCATCGGTCTCGGTCCCATTGAACTAAAACAATGAGACGAATAGTGAATTCTCCACGATAATATAATATCCTGTATATTTTACTAGTCTTTTTTTATGATATAGGTGTCAAACTGGCAGGATGCGCACCTGATGGATAGTGACTACCACCGCCCATGGACATCTGCAACACCCCGCTAGGAGGTGCGTTGCCGGCCTTTAAGAAATGTGTACGCTCTCTTCTTGAAGGTTCCCAAGTTATATCGGTTCGGAAAAACCGCCGGCGAACGCAGATTCCACAAAGTGGTCTAACTACTGTGGTAAGTTAAAATATCGCGCTGTTGTGGATTTTCTGACATCTAGATGGTGGGAATGTAACTTATAATTCTGACGCGAAATTCGATGTTGAAATCCAAACTATGCCTCGGAACATTTAATATCATTATACTTTCATAAAATAAAATAAGTTATTTTTGTCTACAAACGACTACAAGCAAAGTTCTCATATGACGCACCGCTAATGAGATAATCGCAATGAACGCGTCATTCATGACAATGGTCGTCACTAGTCTCCCGAGCATGGATAAAACATGGCTTAACACTAAGATTCGTACCACATTCTAAGTAATAAAGATATTAAAGATTTTTTGTTTTGTGATCTCACTTGTGCAATCTTCCTTGAATTAAGTTGTTCTAAAAACTTATGAAGAAATTGTGCTTTTAATAATATAGCTTTCGATGACATTTTCTTTAAATTTTGCATGGGCATTTTTGTAATATTCCGAAATTTCCAAATATAGTCGCCGTTATGTTGCATCTAGGAAATTTTTATGCTGGAAAGAAATTTTCATATGTTTTTCACGTAGTATATTAAATTCGGAGGAGATAAAATCTTTTTAAGGTAGTTTTAAAAAGTTTTCAACATTTTTACCCAGGATTTACCAACAGTACAGTACGATTATTTTTTGTGGTTTCATTACTTTTTAAGTCATTTCAACTAACTTTAGAAATGTTCTTTTTTTTTTTGAAATGAGAGTCTAGATTTGTAAATACTTTTACAATTCTAGACTATCATTACGATCAAAGCAGGAGAAATAACAGGAGATTTTAAAATTCGCCTACTTTTTATCATTGAATTTCTGTCGACTGTTTACTTGCCCATTTATGAATGAAGGTGACTTTTGGATCATTATCACTCGAAATAAGAGTTTCGTTCTTATTATATTAGGATTAATGTAATCGGGCAGCAAAAATATCCTCGTAGTAAACAAAGGTATGCCTGTAAAGGAGTAAAACGAGTTCATTTCATGAATACAAATAGAGGGAAGGATGCTTAGTTTTATAAATGACTTTATAGCATCTTTTTTGACACTTCCCGTTAACTGTAGAATTATTCCATAGAAAAAAAACCATCAAAGTGTAAAAACGGTGCTACCTAAAGTAACGTAATTAACGTAACATAATTAGTAATTAAAATGGTTTCTCGATTAACTATTTCAGATAATTAAAGTAAAGTAATGAATATGTATTTAGTCTCCTTCATCAATATTCGATATGTTAAATTACAATCTATGTGTTGACTTTAGAATTTATCAAACTTTTATATTATTTAAAGATTTATTGACATACTTTCTGGTATATTTTTATTTATATATGACTGTACAATTATCAGCAAATGGAATATCTGGATTGCTTACTGCGTTAGTAAATATAATGTAATTTATAAAAATAAAGAATATTAGTGGCCCTAAAGAGCTCCCCTGTGGTACACCATTACCACTTTAGATTGCGATAGACATCTTCATACAGATTTGAGTTACCTGTTTCCACTTCAATTTCTGAACTCAAGAGTTTGCGCCAAAAATATATAGCGTATATATTACATTTCAAAATCAATATGACAATTAAAATTGAATTAATCCTACCTGTCTGGAACAAGTCACATTTTCATTATCATGATATTTAAAATTTTTAATCGAAGTATTGAGTGAATATCATGTTCAGAAATACATATTATATTTACACATTTCCTTTTGTCGAAGTTCAGTCCAGGACAAAGATCATTGACATGTCTGTCTGTGTACTGGTATTTACAAGTAAAGGAAGTCTGTCGATTTGAAGTTTAATTTTACTTCCAAAATTCCTATATTCTTCAGAAACTTGAGTTCTTTGCACAAAGTCTCTGTGATATTATTAATCGATTCAACTGCATTAGAGACACTATTGTGTTGGGCTGTACTAATCTCGGAAGAATGGATATACATATAGTACAGATCTTCTCTGGTCAAGGTATTTTAATTTCCGGACCCGTGGTAGTATTTATTCTTCTATATCGAATAAAGGTATTTGATTTGATTTGTCATGAGGACAGTTGAAATTTAGAAATGACATGATATTTAATTATCAACATGTCTAGATAGAATGTCAAAGCGGAGAGCGCGTTGAAAAAATTAGTTGCCAACAGTTAGCGATTTCAAGTGTAGATTTCACACACACTTAGATAATAAAGTTGGTTTGTTTGTTTTAATCCTTATCTAGTTCGACAATCTATCTAAATATATGTAATGTACTTTATATAAACAACCTAAGAACGTTATGGTAACATTTTGAGAATTACTGGAAATAAACTGTTTGGCTAATCTATTAGGTTTGAATTTATATCGAGATTTTTGGAGGAATAACCGAAAAAAAACATATCCTATCTGTTCACAGCTCAAATTCATAAATAAATTCTATACTTTTGGATGCGTTTGAACTAATGATATAGAATAAAGTACAAATTTGTATAAAAAGTATATTCGTGTTCGCGCTGTTTCACGCTTATTCACGGCGGAGTAATCTCGCCTGACATAATATTTCTTTTTACGATGTCTTTCAAAGAAATAACAAATTACCTTCATCTTTATGAACGTCAGTTAATAATGCTTTGTATTATTAACTGACGATTATATTGACGTAAACACAATAGCGAGTGTCTATGACTTGTATACTTCGTATAAAACATGGCGTATTAAATAATAAACTAGTAGTTTGTAGACATCACAATAGAAATATTCGAAAAGACAACCTATCTTTAATTTCCGATTCGCTTAGAATTTCGAATTACGAAGCCTTAACAATAAAGGGCAATAAAAATTTCAGATGTAAATCGACGGTTATTTTTTTGCTGGTTGGTATTTCTTGTAAGGCCGCCTAGGGAAGGTACCACCCAAACAGCAATAATGGTTATTGTTGTGTTCCAGTTTGAAGGGTGAGTGAGCCAGTGTGTCTTCAGGCACAAGGGATGTAACATATTAGCTCCCAAGGTTGGTGGTGCATTGGCGATGTAAATAATAGTTAAAAATCCTTACGGTACCAATATGACCAATTACAAACAAGCTTGCCGACATATAATTAAAAACGTGTATATAAAAAAAAAGCTGTAAAATATGTCACAGATCAACTGTAAACCTTATTCTTATTAAATAGGAAATTGTAAACAATGTCTATGAGGCAAACGTTGCGAGCAATGTTACGTTTTCCTCTTACTTGTGTATTTTTTTCCAATATAGGGTAATATAAATTCCAATGGACTTTACCAAGTAATTTTGAATAAACCAGTGACAACACAGAGTTGGAATGCCCAATTCAATTGTTCAAAGTCAATAAGTTCGGACTTCGGTCTATTGTAGACTTACGATCACCACCCAGTACCGAATTAGTATTTTATTGGGTATTTACTTTTAACTATTCTGGATCTGTGAAGTTGCTATGATGTACTCATACTAAGGCTATTTAATTTCAATTATTATACGTCGGCGTGAAACCCGTGTCCGTTTAAGAAAAACATGCGTGTGGAAAAAAATTTTAATGACTGAAAACTATTTGATTATTAAATTATTAATATTTAGTCAAAACGACTCCAAAACTAACAATAATTGTAACTACATTATATTATCGTAAAACGACTTTTAAGTATTCTAATATTTTTCATTTCATTTTACTTAGGAGAACTCTAAAAAATATTTTGATCATTGTTTGTTATTCATAGGCATTTGTTGAGTTAGATTTAAAATGGGTAGGTACCTATCTTCTCGAGTGGTAAAGTCATATCTTACATGTTGATGCGTAGAAAAAGTAAGTTGATTATTTTAGTTCTAGAAGAATACGCAATTATTTTTTACTTTTTAGTGCATATTAATTTGTTTTGGAATAGTGTTTTATTTTAAGTCGGTTTTTTTTTGTTAAAATATTTATTAATTTTTTTATTTTTAGTGAGTCTGATGTACACTAAGTAATTTTTCTCACATGGTAGATCTACTTAGTGTGCCGCTTATATGAGACAGCGCCGTTAATATGAAACAAACGATGTCAGGGAGAAACGTCTATCATTACTTACTATAAAACAAATTTAGATGAGGTATTTTTTAATAGATAGATTAATTTATGGTGAAGGTTTATATGTATACTACATGCACAATATAGTAGAGAAATAGAGATAATGTTAGAGGTTTCTAAATTGATGTCGTAAATAAACACATTTTTTGCGCTTACATTGCAAACGCTGGCTGAACGCTACGAGATAGATTAAAATAATATACTGTATGTAATTAATGTATTGTACACCTTATAAAGGTCTTCAAAAAATTCCAGGATGGTATATGTCTATCTCTTAAGGATAGCCCACAACAACCATTTTTTATCCTTTATTGTTTACGAAAAATAATTATTTATTTTCGAAGCGATTTTAAGCAATATAGCATTAAGCCTTATCCAATTAAGGACCTTAATTACATTGTGGTGCCGGCTACGAATAGCTCCACCCCGTCTCTTCCTGCGGGTGTCGTAAAAAGCGACTAAGGGACTTTATACCAGAGGATGGGCACCAGCATCCATCTGAGTACTGTAACATCATACTGCGATTGTCAACCCGCATGCCAAGCGTGGCGATTATGGCAAAATCCCCCAATGGTTGTTGCACCAAGGTATCGGCCCCTAGTCCCCGGCGGCCCCGCTATTCCTGGTTATGGTAGCGGCTATGGTAACGGCGGGGCAGGGGGTACTAAGAGTCCTCGGCAGAGATCCGGCTACCACAACCGACGACGGCTGGCCCTGGCAACATATAACACGCACACACTGCGGACTGACAAGAAGATCGTTGAACTGGAGGAAGTATTAAGCAAGTTGCATTGGGATATTATAGGATTATCTGATGTACGAAGAGAGGGAGAGGACTCGATAATTCTCAAATCCGGTAACTTGTTTTATTTCCGGGAAGGCGACCATCTGTCCCAAGCTGGTGTCGGGTTTATCGACCACAAGTCCCTCGTGAACAACATGGTCAAGATCGAGAGTGTGTCTACAAGGGTAGCGTACCTTATACTCAGAATTACCAAACGGTACTCGTTGAAGGTCATACAGGTTTACGCTCCGACTTCGACACACTCCGATGATGTGGTAGAGTGTATGTATGAGGATATCAGCCGAGCCATGCGTACCTCCAAAACTCACTACACCGTTGTCATGGGATATTTTAACGATTAATACAGACGAATTGATAACCTCATCCTTTTTGAAGTCGGTTAAAAACAAGCTGGGACAAGCTACTATAATATAGCCATTAATTTGATTGTAATTATTCGTATGAAGGGGCTAGTTTTTTGGATCGTGAGTTTACAGTAAGGTTAATGTTATACACTTTTCCAAAGACGAATCACTCCGTATGATACGTATATTATTATATTATTACGTTTACAGGATATATATGTTTTCTTGTCCCGAGATCAAATTATCTCAAAGTTCAAATAATCGCTCAATCAACGCTTTTATTCTCAGTTAAGGTTAAAGTACTTAGAATTAGTGGAATCAAAAAACTCGTCCAGACGATCTTCAGACTTATCTTGGATAATTAAAACCAATTATCCTCATAGATTTGTCAAAGTAAAAAAATTTAATAAATTCAAAGCGTGATTATTTTTTCTTTATATGAATCGTTTAATAATAGTGACAGCTTAATTTCATTAGTTGGACGCGGACTGTAGATATATCGATTTATTATATATTTAAGGTAGATTTTAATATCTACTCTCAGCTTCTAGCATGGGACGACTCGTTTCTACTCTGACAGAACCTCACATCAACCTTGAGCAAAATTTAATAAAATCACTACTAATATTATAAATTCCAAATTAACTCTGTCTGTGTCAATTGGCTTGCATACCAGGAAGGTCGTAGGTTAGTTTTTGACACGGAAATCATTCCTTAAGGGTGTGAAAGAGAGGGTAAAAGTTTGTATGGAGAATGAATCATTTCTTAAGTGAGTAATATCAAAACTCATTACAATTCAACTTTTCGGCAATTCAAATAATTTTTGAGGATATTTTACTAATCCGATTAATAAGAAGGTGGTTAATTTTTTTAGAACCTTTGTACACCGTACCTACAGTCTATCTACACTTACCACTGAGATATATTTGTAGTATTTATATTATTCATTATACCACTAATTTTTTTTTTTTTTTTATGGCATTGTTTGGCGGACGAGCATATGGGGCACCTGATGGTAAGTGGTCACCACCGCCCATAGACAAAGGCGCTGTAAGAAATATTAACCATTCCTTACATCACCTATGCGCCACCAACCTTGGGAACTAAGATGTTATGTCCCTTGTGCCTGTGATTACACTGGCTCACTCACCCTTCTAACCGGAATAAAACAATACACAGTACTGTTATTTAGCGGTAGAATATCTGATGAGTGGGTGCTACCTACCCAGACGGGCTTGCACAAAGCCCTACCACCAAGTAAATTTATAATTTATGTAAATTTTACATTTATAATATTATAAATGTAAAAGTAACTCTGTTTGTTTGTTTGTCACGACGAAGCTGTTGGGAAGATTTTGAAGAAATTTGTTACGGAGTAAGATTAAACTCCACGAAAAGACGAAGAGAATTTTTTTAATTACCCCTCGGGGTTAAAATTTGGAGTAAAGGTTTTTGTGTTATAAACTTTGATTAATTTAACGCGCGGTTAATCTAAATCAACTATTTAATTAAGCGGCGGATGCAATTAAATAGGAATGCATCGGTTCAAACACGGTCATCTATCATCGGAGTTATGCGTGACGAATAAATGCTCACGAAAGTATGATGTATTCTATATATTTATATGTACATACATAAAGAGACCAACACGCATCCGTCTAAAACTACCATGTTAGCTCATAGAAGTCGAGATTATTGAAAAATATAATTCTAAGATTTATACAACAACAGATTAAAAAGATTTACGTCAGCGATAAGACGAAAAACTTCATAATGTGGATAGATTGCCTTCAAAGACGTAATCACGTTCGATCTAAAATTGACTTAAGTTTTCACATTTGTCATAGACTTTTCAATTCGGAAATCCGCATTTGCAAATTAGGTTACCTAGTCACTTTTCAGACAGCACTTAAATAGTAAAAGATATTAGTGTCGACGATACATTAGCAGCCTGTAAATTTCCCACTGCTGGGCTAAGGCCTCCTCTCCTTTTGAGGAGAAGTTTTGGAGCATATTCCACCACGCTGCTCCAATGTGGGTTGGTGGAATACGCATGTGGCAGAATTTCGTTGAAATTAGATACGTGCAGGTTTAATCACGATGTTTTCCTTCACCGCCGAGCACGAGATAAATTATAAACACAAATGCCCTGCCTGGGTTTGAACCCGAAATCGTCGGTTAAGATGTACGCGTTCTAACCACTGGACCATCTCGGCTCATTTATTATCCAATCCGATCATATTTCAATGAAGCTATTTAAGTCCACAAGCATGACTAATCGTTAAATTTGTGGAGCAGAACGGTCTAGCTTATAGTTTTAATGTGTAAGCAATCAATAAGTCTCAATAATTGTTAAGCTTCAAAAGCGCAATGGTGTACGGGCCGCCTAGCGATGTAAAAAGTTGCAGGATCGATCCTGACCCTTGGGCTATTGTCGTCCCCACTCCTAACACTAGTGATAAACTTAAAAGGAGGGCTAAATAAGAATATTAATATTTAATAAAAAAATAATTAATTTGGGGCATTGCTACTATTCATTTAAAAATAGTGTAAATCAAAATCAAAATATTCTTTATTCAAACAGACTCATAGAAGCACTTTTGAATCGTCATGTTACAGTATCGAATTACGTGTAAAGCTACCACCGGTTTTTGCTCTCTTTGTAAATAAATAAAAATAAGCTTATTATATTTATGTTACAACCAGCGAGCTCGCCCTCGTAGGTGTTTGTTTGTTACGGACTCCTTGTTTTGTGTCTATTGGATAATTATTCTCATAATTAATTGGCTTCATCATAATATCTCCGATTCCCGTGATCATAGCGAGATAAAATATAAGAACATTTTTTAAGTCCAATCAAATTAATTCGCTTTTATGCACAAACAACGAAACTACTTTTACGTAATTTTATTATAGTTTAATTTGTATACTCTGCTTTCAGATGAAAAACACATTTCATACTAGATTGCGTAGAAATAATACGATTTTACTGGATAAAAATTTAGGAACTAAGTAATAAAAGGCTTATTTTGAAGCGAAGGAAATTTTTAAACAAATAAAATGAATAGACTTCTTATTGATATATTATATAGCAGTAAATAGGATCGACCTCTAAATGTCTCACTGTTGGGCTCGTCTCCCTGTGGGGAGAAGGCTTGGACATAAATCAAGCACGCTGCTCAATGCGATTTGGTATATACACGTGTGGCAGAATTTCATTGAAATTACACATGCAGGTTTTCGATCTTAACACTGAGTTATCTCGGCTAAATAAAATTATAATGTAAATTAAATATTTTAAGAGAAGTTCTATTACGTTAATCATACGTAAAAAGATAAATTTCAAAACGTTGCGAGTACAATATCAATTCAAATGAGTGAGATATGCCGGAAGTAAAACATCATTCGTTCTAATCTTCAGTTTTTCAAAAAATATATTAGCCAAGAATACTTAGCGCAATTAAAACATCGATTCAGAGCCATGACTGGGCTTGAATTGATCGCTTTTTCCCTTTTTAAAATTTCTTTCCTTATCGCGTTCAGTTTTTCCTCTAATTAGATGGCAATTTGGTTCTCAAATAACCTTATTTAGTACTGCTAACATGGAATCACATTGACATCATTTAAAGATAAAGAGGGAAATTTAATAACATCTTAACTAGTGTAAACCATAACATAATATAATTTATAACATTATTTAAAGTTAAAGAGGGAAATTTAATAACTCTCGGTGTAAGAAATTATTAGAAATAACTGATTCCTACAATTTACATGTTTTACCTCTTAAGTCTACACATCATTATCCTGGTTGTATCCCATCCCTTCTGGATCTTATAATGGTTTCATCTCTTGATTTTATTTCAAAACATGGTCAATGCCCTGCTGTTGCATTTTCCTATCATGACCTGATCTTTCTTTTGTAAAAAATTCGTCCTCCTAAAGCTAAATCTAGAACTCTTCTGTATCGTAATTTTGCGGGAATGGATCAGATTCGACTCTGTGATGAAGCTCGCCAGCTGGATTGGTCGTCGGTATTCACTGCTGAGTCAATTAATGACAAAATTGAAATATTTAATACGCTGCTTACTCAGTTATACGATACCCATGCCCCTCTGAAACCGGTAAAGATGAAACAGCTTCCAGCACCGTGGTTGTCAGACGAATTAAAAAAGCTGATTGAGAAGAAAAACCTTGCTAAAAACAAATTTAAGATGCATGACACTGACATAAATCGCGATAAATATAGAATAGCTCGGAATCGATGCAATACACCATGTAGAGACGCTCAACGACGCTACATTCACAAATCCGGCGAAAACCGCGACACTTGAAAAATCCGGAAATTTCTAGAAACACTTGGAGTTGGTAAATCATCACATTACTCTCCTATTAAAATTGACGTTGAGCTTTTGAATAAGCACTTCTCTTCCCCTTGTGTACTCGATAGTGTTGATAAACATCGCACGCTTTCTTTCCTCGCATCCAGCTTCTAAATTTCCACCGTTTACAGTCTCCTCTATCACTGAATGTGATGTTAAGAAGAACATATTATCCACGTCTTCGAATGCCGTTGGTACTGACTGCATAAGCCGTAAAATGATTATTCCCACCCTAGACATTATTGCTCCTACTTTAGTGCACATCCTAAATTACTCCATCACCCGTAGCACATTCCCTGATGCTTGGAAAGATGCTCATATCATACCACTTCCCAAAAAACCTAATCCTATCAACAACTCCGATTACCGACCGATTTCCATTCTTCCGTTTCTGACCAAAATTTTAGAAAAAATAGTTTTCCAACAGTTAAACACTTTCCTCAACAATCACTCCATCCTCAACCCTCTCCAATCCGGCTTCCGCACAGGTACGGTCTCTGCTCTGTTAAGGTTACGGATGACATTCGTGCAGCCATGGATAATAAACAACTCACAATTTTGATTCTTTTGGATTTTAGCAACGCATTTAACTGTGTTGATCATGAAATCCTTTTGAGTTTGTTAGGTTCTATTAACATCTGTACTGTGCGCTATTTAACTATAGTTTTACTACGTATTTAAGGGAAAATTTGAATATCTTGGGGATCCTTCTTTATTAAGATCTAAGCGGTACCTAACATTCAAAATACCTGTTCACAAAACAAAATTCCTAAACAATTCGTTTACTGTACGGTAGATATAAAAAAGCTCCATCAATTTCAGCTATTAAAAAAGCCGTTAAAAACTATTAACTAAATAAAATTTAGACGACTTTAATTAATTTCCTTTATATAACATTTTAGTATCTTAAATATGTATTAGTATATAATAGAGATATATAATATATATACATATGTAGTAAGTATAAGTTAATACTTAGTACACACTAATGTGTGTAAATTTTTTTATATAAGTTTATGACTGCACCGCCTACGCCGATGGTTTTAAAAATTCTCTCTCAGATTGGGTTGTCTGGAAGAGATGGCTTATTAGCCATAAGTCCGCCCGTTGTACAACCTTCGTAATCAACATTTATTTTTTATTTTTCGTTTGTGTATTTTACAATTTTTTTTTTAATTTTTTTTTCTGTGTGTTTCGTGTTGTTTGTGGTGTACAATAAATTATATTTCAATTTCAATATCTTAACTAGTGTAAACTAGTATTAGAATGTAATACTAAATATTATATGAATTATTATTATCTATATATAACAGACGAGTATCTGTCACTTTGTATCTTAATCCTTATAATATAATATTTTTAATCTGGCAACATTAATATTGATAGATACACGTCATTGGGGGAAAATTGATTTCATATACATTTACGTATATTCGTTGGACGTCGTGTAAGACATTAACTATTATTATTATATAAATATATATGAAAACCTAAACAATTTCTATTTTATTTTTGAGGTACGCAAGATTTACACTAGTAATATCATTTTTATTTGTTTGTTACATTTACGCGACCTAACCACTCAGTTCATCATCATGAAATTTTGCATGCACGTTGCCAGGTGTACAGAACAGTACAGTATAGAAGGTCATCCAAAACACGACTGATCACATGAGCGCGGGCGGAAGCAAGTATATTCCAAAATTTTGTAATGATGTTAAGTCTATTTTGATTTTTTTTTATATAAATAACAAAATTTAAGTACAGTACAGACTAATCAAATCAAATGTATTTTATTCAAGAAAAATTTACAATAAAGCATTTTTGAATCGTCAATATTACAACTCTACCACTATTTCGGAAATCAGTCTCCGGTGAAAAGAAACGGCAAGAAACTTGCACCGTTGCTCTTTTAAATAACCAAATTTACAATGATGCGTTTTAACCCGCGCCTATAACCCGGCCTTTATCCAAAAAGTATTATTTTAATGAACAATAAGATTTATTCATTAATTTTATATATATTTTTATTTGTGCGAAAACCACGAGTTAAAAGTTATAGTATTATTATATTAAGTATTTAGATAATCGTAGAACTTTATCCACAAACAAATATTATAACTACATCATATTGTTATTTGGAGTTATATGATCTCAAAGTACAGTCTGAAATTTATTATCTAAATTCACATTATCTCGTAACAAAATGAACGAACTTCAAACAAAATTGTTGCCTATGTATTTTATGTTTCAGAGTATGGTTGTTGTCCGTGGTTACGCTTGCCTTTTAGCGGCTGGTCGTCAGGTGCTAGGCATAAAAAAGTAGCCTCCTTCCTTGGGACTGAAGCTTGCTTCATGCCAATTTGCATCAAATTGGGTTCATTTGTTTGGCTGTGAAAGCAAGACACGCAGACCAACAAACAGAGTTACTTTTGCATTTATAATATTCGTATAGATTATATGTATATTTTGTTCATTTATTTTAATGATTATTTTTTCGTTGGGCTCATTATAGCTCCAACTAATTACACCAATTAACATTGGCTCATACCTATACATTGGTAAGTTCTTTTGAAAACCGTCGTTCAAGGAAATTTTTGAAGTCGGTTTTTATTTTTAATTAATAAATTGAAAAGATTATTTCCATGAAATTTTGATAAACATAGTTTATAAATTTTTGAAAAATAAAATAAATAAGAGTATTCTTCAATAATTTTAATACGTTCAAATTAATTATATATAAATATATTCTGGCGATAACTGTGCTGACGTTCGATGGATTGGGAATTATTATCAATATAACATTATTTTATACGTAAATAGTATTTCAAATGTTAAATTTTCATGTCTCGTACTTCACATCTGTTACAAAGTGCCTCTTGGATCATTCCGAACAGATAAGATATGCACTTTATAGCTTGATATATTGTAAATACTTGTGTCCGAAACTGTTGCATTTAGATAATATATATTTTTTCTCTTTTTTGTATTAGAATTTTCCTAATATTAATACCAAATGGAAAATAATTTTTGTATTTTATAGGTAGACGAACGGGCAAATAGGCCACCTGGCGATGGTCACCAACGCCCATAGACATTGGCGCTTTCATAAACATTAACTATTTCTTGCATCGCCAATGCGCCACCAACCTTGGGAGCTAAGATGTTAGGAATATTCCTTGTACTTGTAGTTACCCCCTTACTCACCTTCAAACCGGAACCCAACAATATTAAGTAATTTACACATATTAATACTATAACATGCCGTTAGAGGTTGTTAATTTTAACCAAAGATCGCGGGTTCAAGCCCGGGCAAGCACTACTGAGTTTTCAGGTGCGTAATATTTTGTTTATAATATTATTAAAAAAACAGTACAAGGAAACCTGTATATATCTGGTAAAATATCATCCATCAACCCACAGTAGAGTAGCGTAGTGGAGTAAGCTCCAACCCTTACTGTAAGACGGTAAAGACTGTTCTTTGCATTGCACGTATGTTCCTGTGAACAAACTATTCGCCAGTTCAGTAGGATCCCACAAAATGTATACAGGATCTAGGTAATTCGGGATCCCGGAATACAAGGATCGTATTCCCTAGCTACAACTAACGCGCAAATGTGCAATACTCATAATTTTTTGCATTAAATTGTTATTAAAAAAAGGTTATGTATTTAATAAAAAAAAAAACATAATATATTAAAATCTGTAAAAAATTGGTCTCCGATTAACTTACATGCATATACTGTAAGGCATTTGTCCGAAAAACCGTAAGCCGGAAAATGGGTCGAATAGATTCGTTTTCTAGTACCTATTTATACGAATCTTATGGGATAACAATTTATTACTTCGGGATCCTGTTTTATACGTGTTAAAAAAATTGCTCGTAAATTACTGACATGGGTGAGACAGAATCGGGCATCATTGTTTTAGTTTTTGCTGTAAATTATGTCTTTGTCTAATTTCAGCGTGAAACACTTCTTGCAGTGATGATGGCGATCCAAGAACGCGATCTTTTAAAAAAAGAATGTTTCCTAACGTATTCTTTAATGGCAAAGAATTTAGAAGTATATATCAAATGCTAAAGACTCTAATATGGTTGGTGATAATAATAGAGACGAAAGTATAACTCAGTACAGTACAGTATAAGTCTTCACTATGAGAAACATATCATGATGAATCGGAACAAGTCAAATTAAAATTTGAATTGAAAATAGAGACGATTACACCATCTTAATTACACTTACAGGTTGATAAATGCCATTTTTTATAAACAACAAGAGTAGTAACTCTTAATTCAAAACTTATTATCAGTCCAGTCATTACATTCATACATTTGGAAATGCAAATGAACCGAGAGATCTAAATTTTCGATATTACATGGCGTGAGCCTAGAAAAGCTTAACTTTAAATTGTCCACCAAATAAGCCTTGTGAAATTTCCGCCATCTTGAAAAAAGGGTTGAATATCCATTTTTCATAATAACTCGGATGAGATACGTAAATTTTGTAGAATACTTGTTGCTCTTTTTACGATATACAATTATGGTCATTTGCATTTCTTACCAGTTTTTCTCGACGTAATGACTGGACTATATATATATATATATATATATATTAATTCCGTGGATATTTACTTTCGTTCTATTTTTAAAAGTTTGAGTTTTCTACTTCGTTGATTTTTTATCAGAAATACAAAACAGTCATAATGAGTTTGAAACTGAATATTAAAGTCTAATCAAAATTATAATGGATTCATATTTTCTTCTCAAATCTACATTTCTGAAACTCAAATGATTTGACGATGCTGTTTAATTAATCCTTTTATTAGACTTTCCGAAATCCTACTATAAGCTCGGTGATAAAGGCTGGACTACGCCCCTGTTTCGAGTTGTTTTAACTATAAATTGTTTTGATAAATTTCGAATCAGTATAATATTTAGAAAACCAACAAAGGTAAACAATACTATACTCTGTTAAGGATACATTTAAAGATTGCTAAATGACAGCGAGTTGTAGCGATATGATTGTATATAAAAGAAAAAAATATGAATTAGATAATACTAATTGTATTGCAACTTGTCTAAGTGTGTTTAGCAATAGAAGCCAAAAATACTCAAAATTACCATAAGGACGATTCTGGCGAATCAAGAAAAAACAATAGCGTATAAATCTGTCGAAGATTGTGAAAAAATTTAGTTAGGGGTTGGTCGCTTGGTATTAGTCATAAAATGTAATCTATGTCCTTCCTTGGAGTTTTTCCTTTATACCAAATTTCATCAAATACGGTTTGGCCATGAAAGAGCCAAAGACAGACGGACAGAGTTACTTTCGAATTTATAATATTAGTATAGACTAAAAAAGATTATTTTATTTGGACGTAATAAAAACAAAGGCTGTAAAGTCTAAAAATCAGAAATATTGATACGAAAAATTACAACTATGAGGTAAAGGTCTGCCGATTAGTATTGTTTGCTACAACATTTTTGTATGAACAATCGCAAGACAATGTTTGTATTTGAATAATTACCTTATACATAGACGTCATAAAATATATTTCAGAAAAGTAAAACAACGCGCTTAAATACAATAAAGAGTATTTATAATATTAGGATAGACTATAATTTTTTAAAATTTCAATCTATTTATACTGTTTTTTTCCCATCGATGTAGTACGACTAAGAGAATCTATGTTCAAACATACGCACATCGATCGATCACGTAAGCTTCTTAACAACCCGTCAGCTACCATAAGTATTCTCAATAAGATTACCATCAAGCAACAGCCGGCCCAAGTCAGACCTTTTTTAGTAGAATTTATGCCGCCCATACACCCTAAATAGATGGGATTAGGGCAGATGTATGTTGATAATCATTTCAAACTGGTAACGAAATTTGAAAGAAAGAATAAAAGAGTACAAAGTACATTGTCATTGTTAGCTCTTAAAACTAAGGAAAAAGTTCGGAGCTTATATCAGTTTCATTTCGGCTTAGCGGTTTGCTGCGTCTGTGTTCCGTGCACGGACCGCATCAGTATTAATTATAATAAAAAGTATAAGGCGTTTAATATTAAAAATAAATTTAATAATTAATAACTCGTATGAATTATTAACGTTAAGGATTTAAATAAATAAGAATTAAAAATAGTTACTTTACAATTATATGACATCGTGAAATGCTGGCAAGAATACTGGCAGCATTTCCCCGTTGAATCGCAATTCCGATCTTCTGGGTAAAAAACGAACAAGGTCTCCTGTCACTAGTGTTGTGTTTTTTATTTTATTATTTCATTTTGATGTTAATAAATAGTACCGAATATAGTACTTAATAAGTATTACATTTAAATAAAAGAATCTAAATTAAATTTGCTGCTTCGCCCACGTAAATGTTTGTTTGGGATAATAAGTTTTGCTACGCTTTCAGTAGATAGGACGTAGTTGTAAAACTCCCTCAAATTAAATTTAATTGGTTAATATTTATGAATTTTGAGTCTAAAGAGACATTTAACAATATTTCAATAAGCATTGCAATAAGAATAGTTTTGTATACTAATACTTATGTTATATAAATCTTCACCATATTTTGAATATTCTTAATAATCTTTAATTTTTATAAAAATGTTTTACGTAATAATAGTAGAACTAGGAAAGAAATAAAAATATGTTACATTCATCCGTTTTCATTATTTGCAATGAATAACTTTGTATTATTTTCATTTGTAGCTGCGGTCGGGCAAATTAACCACCTGATTGTGAGTGGTCAGTACCGCCTTTAGAAATTCGTTCTGTAAGAAATATGAACCATTACCCACATCGCCAATGCACCACCAGTATAGGAAACTGAGCGGTTACGTTCCATGTGTCTGTAGCTGGCTCACTCACTCTTCAAATTGGAACACAAAAATATTCAATATTGCTGTTATGGCTTCCACAAAGCACTACCGTCGAGTAAAATTCATTTTAATGATATTTTTATGGTAATGATAGTTCATTATCATATTATTTATGGTTTTTATTAAAAAATATATTAACACATTCTTTATAGTTTATACGTGATAGCATTTAAAGTTTTGTATCCTTAAAACGAGCTGTCAATATTTTTCTGTGTCAATTGCTATATACCTATATAATGAACTGCTTCAATTAAGCAAAATTAAGAGTCTCTCGACGTAATTTTGCAGGGATGAATTCGTTGATGAATGTGGATTCCTGCACATTGAAGGTGGCGAGGATGAAATTTTGAGTTCTGATAGCTGCCGGGATTAATCCAAACATTTCCTCGGAACAATTCCCGTGAAAGATGTGGTAGAAGATGAAGAGAGATTCAATATCTCTGCGCAAAGCCAAAATTGAAATACAATTCTAACAGTCGTTGTTGATAAAATCACCATTTTATAAGATGACGTATTCGATTTTTATGAGAGGGGGCGGATTAGGACAAGCGGATGAAATATGAAACTTTGTGGCTTTATGTGTGCTGTCCTTTAGCTAGATATGCTACTTTGAAGTTATAAGTCTAACCGGGACATTTATTATCTGTATTTGCTATCACACTACGGCTTCGTTTATTAGTTTTAATTATACATATATGCTTGATTAAAAGTTATAAGTACACAGTCGAGTGATTTAATTGAATACTTCTTTGTATCCTTTAAAAATCGTCGATCCTTCTTTACTAAGCAACATATTTATTTAAAGGAATAATAATTGGGCATTTAAACAAAATGGTTTTTTTTTTATCTGACCGATGGTGGTTACTGAGATTGCATCTTTAATAATAACAAAATTTCCAACTTATATTATAATTTTCAAGGATAATGTACTACACTTCTAAGTAACTAGTACTTTTATGACGACTATAGGCGTTTTCTATCCCAGGGAGTATTATGTATGAATATTACGTACATGTTGTTAATATTTTTGTAATTAAAGTCGCGTATTGATTTTTTTTTCATTTTATGACCAGACTTCAAAAAAAGAAGGTTTTCAATTCAGTTGTATTTTGTTGTTGTTTGTTTTTGATGATTATTACTTACGAACACCGTCATTTATAAAACGACATAGAAAATGTTTTTTTCGTTTTTCTTTGATTTTCTTTTGTGGGTACCCCTCATTACCGAACAAATAAATTTGGTCGCCAAAGGGTGTAAATATACGAGATGGTATTTTTTATGATTGAATTTTATTTACCCAGTCAGTATTTTTTCTTTAGTATCAATATATCTATATACGATCTATTTATTTACACCCAAAATTGATACTCATTTATCTTTTTATCTACTTAGATGTATCTCGTTGAACGTACAGTTAGACAACTCGTTAGTTCGATGCCTACCTAACTACGGATCCTTTGATCTGTTTCCGAATCAACTTTTAACTACTAATGTTAAGAAACTGCTATTTACATTTATTAGGAACGTGTATAACATAGCGCGGTACAGTAATACTGTATTATTTTTATGTATCATATATTTTATACACGTGAGACGCCCAAGATTGACACGCAAAATATTATGTTTAGTTACATGCATAATGTCAGCTGTAAACAACATATTAATTTAGTTGTTTTTTGATACTTTAAATATTCGAACGTTGAATAAGACTAAAATAGATAAATCATTAAAGATTCAAGTGTTCACTTCGACGACACTTCGATAACGAAGCGAGCATTTAAATATATCACATATTTTATTTTATTATTAATGTGAAAATAAATATATTCAAAGTAAATACAACATCTATACCTGATTCATTTGTTCACGTAGAGTTGTGTGTCAGACAATGCATTGTCATCTTTTTTCGAATGTCAATTCAATAATGTCGTAAAGAGAGAAACGCACGCTACGCTAACCATAATAGTTAGGAATATGTTAAATGATTAAAAAATAATAAAATTGTCTATATATATATTTTTTTTTTTATTGTATAGATAGAGCGGACTGGCAAATGGGCCACCTGATGGTAAATGGTCACCACATAAACTGTGGCGCTCTAAAAATATTAAAAATTTCTTAAATCCTCAATGCGTTACCAATCTATAAAACAGGATATGGCTCATTTGCCCTTCAAACTGGAATACAAATATACTAAGTGTGGCTGTTTGGCAGCAGAATATTTGATGAGTGGTACCTACTTACACGGGCTTGCACAAAGCCCTACAACAATTATAATCTTAATCAAGTCTTAATCACGGTGTCTTTGATTGGTACACCAGAAAACGGTGTAAAAATGGTCTATACCGAATAATTGCTTAAAAATAATTACATACAGTGAATAAATATTTACAGAATACAAATAACTTAATAGTAATAAATAATAAACTAATTTTGTATAGAAAAGTTAATCTATCGAGTACAAGCCCTTATTAAGAGCGCGCCTAACTATTTTTCTCAAAACAAATTTCCTCTCGCTCCGGAATCTCATTTCTATGGTTTTTATAAAGAACAACCGGCAGTATTTTATTTATTGGTATAGTTATCTTCAATATAATATGATTATTAATACAAAGCGTTGTCAATTGTTTTTCCGTAATCCTCAGCAACAGAAGTGGTTTTTCATTAAAAGTAAATGTCGTAAGCGCCAAAAGCTCCAAAACAAAAAATCCCTAATGTGAACCCTAGACTATTTGGAAATTAAATTGATCATTCAGTTTTTGTCTTAAATAAAATAAAAAATAATAGACATTTTGTATTGAGAAAATTCTAGTCAAACTTTTGATCGAAAAAAAACCCTTGAAAATACAATGTCGTTGCTTATTGTGGATATATATAATTTATTTTTTTACTTTGAAATTCATTTACCCAGCATTCAAGCTACGGATTAGCAATTATAATTGAGAGATATAAAGTTCAGTAACTATTGATAATTCATCATTTCATTTATTATCTTGATGGACAATATAATGTCAAAGGTGTATTTGATATATATGAAGGTAAGTGAATATACTATATGTCTCGGTAAAATTGTAAGGTTTATAATAAGTATAGACAGATTGTAAAATGGCGAAAAGTTGTGAACATTCAGTTCTTAGCCTTTTGGTTAGGTTAGGTTAGTTTAACTTAAATTGCTATTCATTGTAAACTAAGGCTCTTAACATTTATACCATCCTACATAATATGTTAAAAATAAAATGCTATGATAAAACCAGGCCCATAGGGGATGTAATTATAAGTGTTTGCGGTAAACCCAAAAAGCCAATGTTGCAAATTGAATTAACATATTATGTTATTTAAAAGAAATTTTTATAAAAAAATTTCGATAAAATCGCACATCGATAGATCTATGTAAATTATATAGGTTTCGTCGAATTATCAACAATTTTCCTGTGGGAAATGATCAAATGTTGTGTTTCGATTTATTTTGATCACTCGCTCATTCGATATAACTCGAGTAACTCATTGACTTACCCTTATTAGGCCGTTATTAATGAAGTTACTAATAAGATTGCCGAACAAATAAATTACCCTTAATATAGAAAGTATCTCTACTCGTAGGTTCGAGGAATTAATGAAATATGTAATGAGGTTACCCTTATGTACATAATGAGATTCCTCTATAATATAATCAGATTGTCTTTGATTACTTTGAAATGACAAGAAAAAGGAATTCGGTTGATTTTAAACTCCAACTAACTGAAACTGTGTCTGAAAATGGATAAAGCTGGAGGAGGCCTTTACCTGTACAATACAATTTAGAAAAAAATAATGATAGTTATTATTATTTATTTATTATTACTGAAAGTGTGGGTTTACCCGTGCGAAATTTATAAATCTTTACTTATGGCACACAAACCGTCACCCACAATACCACTACGAGGGGTAAAAAAAAAGTAGACTATCTCCTTCCCCGGCCCTCAAACTGAATGGAGATTCACACCAAATTTTATTTAAATCATTTCTGCGGTTTAAGCTAACAGACAGTACAGTACAGTATTCGTGTCGATACTAAAATTCGATGAGTATTTTAACTTTTGTATTGATAGTAAAAAATGTAATCCTAAATTATCAATGCATATGAGATGACAAATAAAAGTAAAAAATATTCACTGAATTTCTTGTCAGTTTACTGGGTAAAATCTACATCCCCAAAATTATTATAATATACGTATTTTTTATTTCATAAATAAACAGCTGGGGCGCGCTGTTTAACCCGCGTTAAGCGTGACTGCTCCGCCCCATAGGTCATAATGCGATGTTCTTTAATTTATAACTTCTAACGTCAGTAAACGGCCTAACGTGTAAACGTTTTATTTTAATAGCACTGGTAACTTAAAATAAAAGCCTTCAGTCGTACAAAGTCTCTCCTTTATATAAATAAAAATGAATGAAACTTATACTTTATTCCAATCATAAGAGGAGAAGCAAAATAAACAACATTCGACAGCAGATTGACGTGTTATCATCATCGGTCGAGAGCATGATTCTATGATATTCACTACGGATTTGCGAAAAAATAGCATTTTGAACGTCGACAAAACCGTCATCGGAATTTATAAGTAAAATTAGAGTCGTTACTTGATGATGAAGTCGATAAGTAGTTAATTGTTATAATTTTGTATTATAAATAAATATATATTAATCAAAAACTCTTAGTAGTGCACAATATAGCTGAGTTCTTAGGAAATCGCATGAAATACGTAAATCTAGGGTTTGTTCATCTTTATTCCTACTTCGATTGGAATAGGCTCTAGGTGAAACGTGCCTACCTATGCCGAGAGGGTTTCTAGCCCAAAAAAAGACATGAAAATTTCTTCGTATGCTTGTCTTTCAATTTAATTGTCCTATGTTAGTTCTACAAGGCCAAGGGTAGACCCTTAGAACTAACGGGTAGCTAGCATACCGTATAAAATTAATTTGCTATGCACGTCTTGGTAGTTTGTCGATTTCCATTCGCTTTGAAATTTGTTACAAGAAACCTTTGTATTGACGAATAATGAAATATTTTTGACATTATCCTTGACAACTTGACGACCTAAGTTATGTTACGCACGGATAGTTTGACACACGACCGATAATTTTTTTATGGAGATATCAATCTACTTATTATTCAATCCTAAGGTATGATAAGATAGAAAAATGTATTTTTATTTATATTTGTAACAGATAGTCAAACTGGCAAATAGGCATAATGATGGTAAGTGGTCACTACCACCCACTGTTATCAAACTTTTAAAACAGGCTTTAAAAAAAATAATCGTTAGCCAATCGACCTCCATTGCTGGTCATAGGCCTCTAGTAAGGTGCGCCAAAGTTATCCGCCTTCCGCATCCAGTCGGATCCCGCCGCCTTTTTCAGGTCATCTTTCTACCTGGCTGGAAGGCAACCTACGCTGCGTTTGCCCAACCGTGGTCGACTCTGCTCCAACAGCTATCCTTCGACATATATGACCAACCCACGTCCACTTTAGTCTGATAATTTTGCAAGCTATGCCGGTAACTCCGGTACTTCTTCTGATAATCTCATTCTTGATTTTATCCTAAAGATACTCCAAGCTATATCTTAGCTTATCCAATAGCTAAGGATTTTTATCAAAATATAACTAAAAGTAAGAACGTAAAATTATATTCTGTAAAAGTCTCATTCTCGTGCTGAGGACTCTCCCTTTTTGAAGGGAAAGTTTAAAGCTTATTCTACCACGCCGATTTTCATCTCACACATGAAATTATCGCAACGAAATGCCTTTACGATAATTTCCTTCGCCACAGATAAATTATAAACAAAAATTATATATATACACAATTTTTTTTTTTATTTAATTTTATATATACACAAATTATCGGCGCGCATTAAAAAATATAATCTGATGTACGCTAATAACATAACTTGGAGGTGCGATACGTACATTACTACGCGTGGATCGGATAACTCGCGAAATACGAGAGATACGTACTTCAATGGGTTCAGTAACGTAGTAAAACGTGGATTAGTATAATATTAGTATAGTATAATTATATAACAACGTATAAATTTACATGAATTTAATTAATTAAGGTATATAACGATATATGAATAATTAATTATATTAAAATTTGTAAAATGAAATGTAAATTTATATTGAAAAGTGATACTTGTTTAACATAACAAAACATAATTTCCTTAATGATGTATATCTCTGAAATGTTATTTTTAAAATACAGTATTTTTGTAGTTTTATTAAATTAATATTATTACATTTTAGTAATCATTTACATGAAACCTAATTTTATATTAAATTTTATACATAATTTTTTTTTGTTGAAGTTCGCACTTGTAGTAAAACCGAACTTATTAGAAATAAGTCGGTAGATGAACAAAAATAATTACAACTCTTTTGTTATAATTAACTTAATTCTACCGTCATCAGACTACCTATGTATGTATGGAACTTTATATTCATATCATTATTGTATAACGTCATCGGAAGAGACTAGCGTCTGAGACACAGGCTCGGCCTAGTTCAGGCGCTTGTACTCATAGGATAATCATTATTTGGTTGTAATTTCTAATAAACAATTCTAATTCTAATTTGTCAATTAAAAATATTTTTATAGAGGAGATTAATTGAACGAATATTATTGGCCAAGTACCAGAAAAAGCCCGAAAAAGTGGGTAAGACGTTTAAAGGGAAAGATAAATTAAGAGACTTGAAAAGTCATCAAAAACGTTCATCGTTGATTTTATTTGGAAAAAAGAAGATACATCAACGCCGTATAGTACGTTTATTCAACACTAGCTGAATTTGAGGCTTTAAATTTATAAAATGTTACCAATAGTGCACTACCAGTCACCCCATTTTGCCCCTCGAATCCTTCCCGGGGATTCAAACTGTCTCCGTACCAAATTTTATTTAAATCGATTTTGCGCTTAAAGCGTGAAGCGGTTACAGACAGAGTTACTTTCGCATTTATAATATTAGTATAGATAATACGTCAAGCGTAAAACTTGCTTGAATATCGTCAAAAATCTGCCACCACCATGAAGTATCTGAAACTCGAAAAACTGGGGAATAAAATTTAAATTGTTGTTTACAATCTACATAATATGTGAATATTTTTTTTATTTATAACATTATAATAAAAAAATGCTAGTAACTGTCTTACACGAGATCTATTCCCGTTTGTTTCGAATTCTACAATTTGAATTTTAATAAATCTGTTGGAATACTGATGTAAGAACCATAAACATTGATCACATAGGAGAACTAACATTATATACTGGGGTGATCAGGTCTTAATAAATTATTGTTTACTTCTAGTACTGTAGTTAGCACGTCACAATTTCTAAATATAACTAAAGCACATCAAGCGACTGTATTCAAATTCTTTTATCACTTAATTTTATTTTTACTGGGAATATTGCGGAGCTAAATCATCCATTCATCAGCACACTTTTTCGTTCTCCGCGGTATGATCGACATTCGGAACCGGTATCCTTACATTAAATTTAATCTTATAACATGACGATTAAAAACAGCTTGCTAGACATTACTCCTATAATTTTTGGCATACAGTAGAGTGAACTGGCAGAAATCATCACGAAATAAAAAAGTGTAATGCCCTCTCCAAGTGACCTATTCCTCTCTTTCTTCTTCTCTCTGTCTCTTTCTATCTTCATACTTTTATTTTCCAACACTCGTAAATTCAGTTGTTTATATACCTTGATGATGTGAAAAATACATTTTACCAATATTAACTAATTGTGAAATAAATAAATTATTAGGTCCTTACAACTCCCAAGCTAACTTTTTGTCTAATTTTAGAACAGTTAGTTTAGCTGTGATGAGGTAAACAGATTGAGTAACATTCCTATTTACAATATTAGTATAACTATGAGATTATATATCAAACCCATTCGAATAGTCGGTATTCATGGCATGCAACTGATCTATAGCCGTAAGGACTAAGTCTACTTCTATTTCTGTTGAGCAGCTGTTAATAATAATTAATGAAATGTTCCATATATTTTATGTCGTGTTATTCCCCTTTTCAAAAAGTTTTATAGCGTTTAGAGAGAAATATAATTGGTATATAGTTAGAAGTATATTTTCTGAGATTTAATCACTTATCACATAATTTTATTATTGTTGTACTACATATTGACACTTAAATTATAGCCTTACTTTCAACCAAACTAGTTTTTTTTTATGCTAAAATGACTACCACCGCCCACGGACAAGACTAGGATATAAATAGTATCAACAGATAAAAATATGAAAGTGCATAACGGTTTTTTTTAATGATATACATATATAGGCAGACGGGCAAATGGACTACCCGATGGTAAGTGGTGACAATCGCCATCCACCAACCTTAGGAACTAAGATGTCGTGATTCTTGTGCCTGTAGTTACACTCACCGTTCAAACCGGAACACAAAAATACTAAGTATTGATGCTTGGCGGTAGAATAAATAACAGTACTCTGTATTGTTGTGTTCCGGTTAGAAGGGTGAGTGAGCCAGTGTAATCACAGGCACAAGGGACATAACATCTTAGTTCCCAAGGTTGGTGGCGCATAGGTGACGTAAGGAATGGTTAATATTTCTTACAGCGCCTTTGTCTATGTGCGATGGTGACCACTTACCATCAGGTGGCCCATATGCTCGTCCGCCAATCAATGCCAAAAAAAAACAAACAAACAAAAGAATATCTAATGATATCCACTTTTATCTTTATTCTAATACAAGCTAATATGTTACGTATACATGTAAACTCTGACGTCTATTCCTGTTATATCCTACCCAATTCAATGTGTTAGAATAATTTTCCTAATTGAAATTGCCTATTGCTGACAGATGTGATATAAATGTATTCATTAGTAGATTTGTGATTGGTCTAAATTATTGGTGATACTAATTAATTAATTTTAACTTCCATATGTTACTTTGACATATAATATATTATAGTATGTTCATTTGAGTTACAATCACTAATAATATAATACTCTATGTTCCTCCAGAAAGGATTTAGGATTTAGATGATAAAGGATATTTGTGTAATTTGTTACAAGATAAAAAAAACCTTTGTTATATATTTTATGGGACATATAATTAATTATTTGTATAATGTACATGGATACATTTTAGAGATATTTCGTATGATGTATACGTAATATCATTTTGACCGATTTGAAGCATGGCGAGCATTATCAGATTATGGGATTAGAAACACTGCACTCTTGTAGGCTAGATCGATGTTGCTGATCATTTCGTGGCAGAAAAAGACATCAGCTCTCTTCTTACTTAGTGGTAATACTTTGTACAAGACCGTCTGGCTAGGTACCACCCACTCGTCATGTAATCTGCCACCACAGTATTTTTGTGTTCTGCAAGTGTCATAACAGCTTAGCTATGAACACTAATTTTGAATGACAGCTCTGTAAATCTGTTTATTTGAAAAAAGCAACTATGCGAGTTTCTTGTCGTTTCTTCGCACCAAAGGCTGCTTTCAGAAACGATGCTTGTTTAAAAATTGACGATTCAAAAACGCTTAATTGTGAAGTTTACTTGAATAAAATACACTTGATTTGATTTGATTTTGTATGTTACCAAGTTTCGCGGCGCTTTGGTGATATGAGGAATGATTAATATATCTTACAGTATAGATCTATAAACTCACGAAGTCCCTCAACACCCTCTCCTGAATCAAATTATTGACGCTAGCCGTTTCACGCAACCTTAGACATCTTATAAGCACGAGCGTCACTCGCTCATACTAATGCACGCCCATAATAAATTAACATGGAAGGGGACGCCAGTGATGGAATAAATCTAGAGACAGTGGGCCACTCACCAACGTTGCCCCTTTGGTAGACCCCCTACCAAAATTACTAAAAATTTAAGTACGACCTCAAATTTAAATCCCGGAACTTGGGATTAAGCCCTTTAACCTAGCCACTAAACCAACGACGCAGTTACAAACAAACAGACAAGAAGAGTAAAAAATCGTAAAGAGTAAAGAATCGTAAAGGTGTAAATGTAAAACGAATTATACTGAATAGTGGCTACATTTGAATACAACATGACATGTTACATAACACCTTCAATTTATTCCTAAGCAATAAGTGGCTATCAGAAATCTGCATAAAGCTGTAAGACCACTTCCAAAGTTCGCGCGCCCATTTTGTCATCATCATTATAATTGTTCCCCTGAGTCATTGAGAATTGTCACGGACTAATGGGGTTAGTAGCCCTCTCCACTGGACTTTTACTTGAATCGTGGAGCTACTTGCGAATAAAAAGTTATCGGGTCTACAGTACAGTATAGCCTGTAAATATCCCACAGCTGGGCTAAGCCTTGAGGAGACGGTTTGGAGCTTATTTCACCAGCCTTCGTTGAAATTTGTCACATGCAGGTTTCCTCACGATGTTTTCCTTCACCGAGCACGAGATGAATTATAAACACGAATTAAGCACATAAAAAGTCAGCGGTGCTTACCTGCGTTTGAACCCGCATCATCGCTTAAAATGCACGCGTTCTATTATTCGGCTTATTTATGCTTAGTACTCTAATTATGACTTAGAATTAAGAAGGGTAATAATTATTATCATTGATTTATCATCTTTCGTCTAGCTTTGGTCCGATAAAAAGTTTTTGGATATTTTTGTCGAAAATTTCTCAAAAATAGCCCTGAGTCTAGAAATTGGAAGTGTGTACTGTACCGTCCCAGGAATAGCACGTAAAGCTGTTGGTCATACGCCTAAACTATTTACGGTCGTGCCGGATTTGCCGTCTCTTCGAATTATGAGCCTGTGCTTGCGCACACAAGTGTGTGCACAATTACATGTCCTACGTAGGTGATTGGTCTCCCTTGATATTGGCCATCATGTCTTAAATTGGTCAAGAGGACATCATCAACAGCAAATCTTGGAAAAAAGTAATAATAGACTTACTCATGTAAGATTTTAAATTAACATGGTTATTTTTATTACTACAAGTATTTAATACTGCTAATATAAACTACTGCCAGTATCAAGTTAACCTTACACAACTTTATAATAAAATAGCAAAAGCTTTAACTAGTTTTGTAGTCGTTGTCAAGCCAGTGCGATAGGATTTTTGTCCACTTTTTCACTCCAATAATATTTATTGTGGTAGTTAGTAATACCATTTTGATCAAATTTGAATTCGTCGGTCCAGAGGATTTTTTTTCAAAAAAGATGCATCTTCTAAATCCTCATTAAGCATGAATCTACAGAAAGCAACTCTTTTTTTTTTCATCCTCTTCGTAAATAACGTGCACAGAATTAAAATGATAATAGAAAATATCTTAATTGTAACTTAGCTACTGAACTGTTTATGCATCTAAATTTTTATTTTAAATTTGTATTAACTAAGTAAGTTAAGTAAATAAGTAAGTTTTTTTACAATGGTTATTATTTTAAATCAATTTTGTGGGAATTTTAAAGAGCGACCTTTAGTACGAATTCGGTCATGCTCGAATACGAATTTCCACCAGCGTCCTTTCTGATCATTTTATTTCGGTTGCAAAGTAAACGATTATGTTTTTAAAATAATCTGCAGAACAAGTTTCATAACGATTTTTTTTGTTTTTCAGGCATATTTGAGGGAAAAAAATAAAAAAATATATTGAAATAATATCGTTTTCCGTCTCGCATTTTTAAATTTGGACCGATAATTATTGTTTAAATATTGAAAAATATGCAGTGTTTAATCGTTTTTATAAATCAGAAGAAAAAAATAGATTTTAATTGATACTTTTTGTTTAATACATTTTTGAAGTTGAAAAATTCTAAAAAACGCGATAATTTAAAAATGGTTAACTTTTGCATAATGCATTTGAGGGTTAAAATTATTGAAAATAGTCACCCCTATTACCTTCTAACGGGAATACGTCGAATTACCAATAACCCTGTATATGTCTGTACTTTTTAGTAAAGGTGGGTATCATGCTTTAAGAAAGCAAAAAACACCTTTCTCATAGAGTCCGCTGCTGTCAAGACTGTTAGTTCGTTTTTCGCATGGAATTTGTAATTTAACGCAAACATATTGATGGAATTCTTGACGTCGTTCCACGACCGCATGAAGTTCAAGTTATTTTTAAATTTTATCTATAAATATAAAATTCTTACATGTAAACCTACATATCAAATACTAGCTGAAACCGCAATTCACGCGCTTGGATTTCATCTTGACACGAAAATTAATTGCCATCTGTGCCAGTGCTATTTAAACGTTTAGTTTATCTTGTAATTTATTAATCAAATTTATATTAAAGATATACATTTCAAATTATTATTATATTTAGCGTAGAAACTGATTGGATTGCAACGCAACAAATCGACTTCTCGAAGTGATTACTTTGCCTTCAACCAGCACTAGTCCACTGCCAGATAGATGGACTATGACTTTTCCAATAATGAGAAGAAGCTCGTCCTCAGTATTCCATATATTAAATATATTTATTTTAACAAATTATAATCAAGAATTTTAATACTTATGGTAGTTCAAATTTTATCTTTAAAAACGAAGGAACCACTTACTAACTTACAGCCCCAATAATTTTATGGTGAAGCTTACATAAACGTTAAAATATTTTTTTTTAAAATATCTACTTAGATATTTACCTAAATAAATGAATTTATATATAAATTAAGATATATTAACTTTCTGAGTTTCACCCCCTCTCCCTATTTAACTCTCTTTGAGACCAAAGGATAAAAAGCCTTAATATCACTGTGTAATATTTATACTGAATAGCCTAAATATTAATGTTCACGTTTCTATCTTAACAAATTATTACAACATAATAGCCCAAATATAGTTCATCCCTTATGACTTGTTTTGTAACTTTAAACAAAATTTTGAAGATGAAAATATACAAAAGATGATGAAAATTAGTCAGTGTAACTACAGGCACAAGGGACATAACATTTTTAGTTCCCAAGGTTGGTGGCGCATTGGTGATGTAAGGAATGGTTAATATTTCTTACAGCGCCATTGTCTATGGGCGGTGGTGACCACTTACCATTAGGTGGCCCATTTGCTCGTCCACCTACAGATACCGTAAAAAAAAAAAAATCGTCATAATCGGTTGAGTGGTTTGACCGTCTAAGCGTGACAGACAGACCAAGTTACTTTCGCGTTTATAATATTAAGTAAAGATCAGAACTTACTTAATATCAATTGTACAATTATCTTAAGACTAAAATACCTAAATCAGGGCCCTGTTATCATTTCTCAATAACTAGTTATGTCAGTCTATTATTATTTAATTAATTAAAAATATAATTCCGGTACAATAAAAGTGATTAGATACTAAACAATATTCAGTTTTCAAATTTCATCCCGGACGAAAGGAATCTTTTCACTTTTATTTCATCCGCTTTAACTAAAACCTTTTCAGTTCGCACGTGATATTTTTAAATTTTATGGAATTTGCTCGATGCTTTTATAAAGATTATAATTTTAAACCATTCTGTTTACTCGTCTTAAACAGCATCAAGAATTCATGAATTATATCTTAAGCGCAATCACCGTTACTTTAGTTTTAGTCATTTGTGTAACTTTTTAATGAACAAATACGAAAGTCGTTGGTATTCGAAATGAAAATGCTAATTCAACTTAACCGTGTTGATCCTTTTCATTAACACAATTACTGGGCGACACATCAACATTATTGTCCAGGAGACAGTATCTTATTTTTAGTTTTGAATTTATAACACTTATTTTTAAAAGATTTAAGTGACTGACGTATATTTTGCTATTATCAACGCAGATTAGAAATAGTAAAAAAAATAATCTTAATATACATTATCTAAATTTGTATTTTATTGAGTTATTATTTTTCTATAATTATTGCCAGAATTACTTTAAATAAATATCAAAAAGAAAAAACTGCCTCCCGTACCATATACCGATTTTAATGTTAAAAAATGGAATTAAACGTTAGATGCAATTTTATATCATAAAAAATATCATCGCAGTATCGATTAAAGTATTACATACATATATTATAAAAGGAATAAGAGTTTTTACCCAGCCAGTAAACATTAGTACTGAAAATAATTTTGACGTAAACATATATAAACATCACTTTGAAGTAAGAACGTTTCTTATGCCATGACGTCAAACGGCATGGCGGTGCCCTAGTCCTTTCTCCGCTGCCGCTCTCTAAGCCCTATGAGTGCGTGGTGCGTATACTGTAACTATAATTGCTAGTTTTTATTATAATAGTATTTTTATTTTTTAATGTATATATATTTATATACATATATCGACGGACGGGCAAATTGGTCACCTGATGGTAAGTAATCACCACCGCCCGTAAACAATGCAGCTTTAAGAAAAACTAATCATTCCTTTCTACGCCAATGCGCCACCAAACTTGGAACTTAGTTATAGAACACAACACTACTAAGAATTGCTGTTTGGCGGTAAAATATCTAATGATTGGGTGGTACCCAGGACAGCTGGCCTAAAGCCCTACCACCTAGTAAGTAAGACAAAAAGATATACTTAATCATTTCATTTATAATGAAATTTATTTTACTTTATAATTATTTATTTATATTCAATTATAAACACTCTCAGTACCTAACCATTTCTATGTTTCTAACCTAACCAATTCCGACGGCCGCCCCGTGATGACATTTATTTACTTACAAGAATATACCTACATATACTTTCATCTTAATCTCTTAGATACAGTTTCTGAGGAAACCTTCAGTTATTCTGGTTTGATTTCAATGAAATTATTTTATACTACAATTTGAATGAAATAAAAATAAAAAATAAATTGAGTTTTTTTTATTTACAAAAAGTAAAGTAAAGGCCAAGGCCTGCTCTCTCTTTGAGGGAGATTTTTGCTTATTCCACCAAGCTGCTTAAATACTGGTTGATGGGTTCACATGTAGAAGAAACGTCATTGAAATGAGATATATGTAGTTTTCCTCACGATATTTTTCATCACCGCTGAACACGCAATTATATACACAAATGAAGAATGTGAAAATTCAGTGTTGATTGTCTAGGTTTGAACCCATACAGTCATGAGTTGAGATGGTTTATCCACTAGGTCACCTCGGAGCTACATATATTTAATTTGTTATAAATAAGTATCCTAACTGATATTGATAAATTGTGAAATTGATCCATTCGTTACGCTTTAACGCCTTAACTACTAAACATTTAATAATGAAATTTTGTATACAGGTAGTCAGGTATACAGAAAAAGACAGGATAACGACCGACACCCCCACATATTTTGTACACAGTCAGGTGTACAGAAAAAGAGACTGAATATCGACCAAGCCCCTCACATGTGGATGGAGCGACCGGCGGAAACTAGTTTGGGATACATTTATAAACTAGCTAAACGTTCGACTTTACCCTCACGCAATTTATGAATCATTACATATAGCACACAAACGAAGCCACATTTTACACCCTCGAGGTGTGAATTAAAAAAAGTAGCCTATGTCCTCCCACTCAGACTATATTCGTACGAAATTCCATCTCAATCGGTTCAGCAGTTTAAGCGTGAAGAGGTAACAGACAAAGCAGAGTTACTTTCCCATTTATAATATTAATATACATTACCAAATAAACTACTTTTGCTGTATTTAGAAGAACGGGGAACCTAGCAATAGAAGCAATACTCGTATATTAATTCTATAACTATTCCAAGTTTCTTAGACTCTTTCTGAATCTGTTGTCTATGTACAGCAGATAACAGTTAACTATTATTATTTAAATATAATAATTATTAGTTTGTTTATAATTTCAAATTGTTTATATATGAAAATTATCTTGAATGAAATGTTTACATTTGGCAAAGACTGCGGTCGATGAATATCGATTACAATATGTATGTCTGTTAGTTCCGCTGATATTTTGTTCACAATCATGTTTATATAAATATACGAAATAACCATCCCAGCTTACGCGCATAAAATAACGGTATATCTAAAACGTTTATGTTGAAGGTAAAACATATAAAGAGAATTATTTTTTATACCACGGCCTTTTCTGTCCTACGTAGAACACCACAGCAAATTTCATCATGATTTTCATCTTTTTCATAATAGCGGATAAACAGTTTAAGAACATATGGAGATATACTAGCAACTCGCCGCGGCATCGCATGGGTGCAAATATAATGATATAAATATGATATTTGTCCTATAGCAGAAATAATGTAGCTTTCTACCAATGAAAACAAATTTTACGTCTTTATAATATTAGTATAGACTAGTGTACAAGATTATACAAAGACCAAAAGATCAGAAATAATGGATGCAAAAATTTTCCTTTGTCTATATTAAGCTATTAAACATCAAACGAGATTACATTCCGTTTCACAAATTGTGTTTTAAGCTTTAAAGAGGATCATGAGAAAAATGGGCCGCAAGCGTACATCCTTTAATGTAATTATAACAACAAAATTAAGCACAAAGAAGGGACACTTTTTTCGAAATTCACATGCGGTCTTTTAGTTCTTTGTAGAACATGAACCCTTTAAAAACCCACAGGAAATAAACATGGAATATATATATGCTTTAAAATTAAGTTAAAGTCCTTTCTAGAAGAGATCTTGCAAATCCTTTTGACCTCGAATTAAGTAACAGAGATGCCACTGAAAATGTATCCTCACGAGATCGGAATCTATTTGAATGTTGATCTAAATACAACACACGATTTCGAATTCTCACCATGACAAATTGATGAGCACTTGCAAGCGAGCTGTTCGAAGCTGGTTATCCTACAACAAAACTTACAATTTTTTAATCTATAGGTTTATAGCAAAGGCAAGATAGTTTAGAACAATTTCTTCTTGTCGAATAGCTTAAGTGTAATCAATAAAATCCATTAAGGAAATAAGAGAAAGAAATAAAAATAGAATATATAGGTACGTATGTATTCCTCAAATGTTCAATGATAATTAATTATGTTCAAATTAAAACCACTAATAAAAAATACTTCATAGACATAAGTAATCGTAATTATTGTTGTTCTTTTTATAAATTAAATGAAATATATTAATTAATATATATTTATTCGGCCAAATGTAAGTAGCTCAAAAATTTATACCATTGAGTACCGGCCCGACACTATTAACGAATAAGGGTTTATCAATTAAGACTTAAATTAATTTGATAAAATACATTTTATTTTTAATACTCACCAAACAAAAGCAGCAGTAAGTCACTTACAGCCAAACTGAATAAATAATAGTTGGTCGCGGTGTGTAGCCCCGAATTTCTCACAATTACGACACATACACACACGTTACCTATTACACCGGTCAAAAATATAACCACGAGTACTACACTAAGCGGCACGATTTCGTTCAATGGTAGTCTACGTGAACCCATCAACCACCACAGCATTTCCTCTTCACTACAATCGAAGCATGTCAGATTATTACATCTGTTGTAAAAGTCTTCGTATGTCTCGTTTACACGGAGAAATGAATCCGATTCCATTGCTTCGAAATTTAAAAGCACATTAATAATTAATTATCTTTGTAATAATTCAATCTAGGCAACACTCTTTAAAAATGCGATTCAAGTATAGCACGCAACGAAATTTAAAAATAGTTTTAATTTAAATTTTCTTAACTTAATACACTTTTCACAAAATAATAATATTGGGCTTATGAAAGCTTAAGGCTTAAAATATATGTTTGTTAATTTAATAATACTTATAATTTAGTTAAAAAGGTAAAACAATTTCAATTGAATTATTTTAAAATATACATATTCTTTTATACTGGACAAACATGAAGTTTAAAAATGGAATCGTAGTAGTTTCCAATAATTTAATGGATACGTCTATCATGTGCGAGTTTCCCGCGCACACTGATGGAATATGGATGGGCTCGGAAAAACAGGGAACGCTTGCAATAGATGGAATTTTCTCTTGATTGCCTTTACCAATATTTATAAATTTAAAAATTTAAATCCATTAGACACATTTTACTTACAAATACTTAATTTTTTATATTTTAAATTAAAATATAATTTGTTTAATTAAGATTATTATATTTAGCTAATGTTTATATATATAATAAATAAAATGCTGCCACTATAAAATAAGAAGTAATTATGAATTGAACTAGAATCAATTGATGAGGATTATAATATAATTTCGAAAAATAATTTATTATTAAAAATAATCTAAAATGAAATAAAACTATGAAGACATGATATAAATAATAGAAAAATACGCCATTCACAAGATTGTCCTGTATGTACCTAGGGCGCTTGCACTATTACGTCACGAATCGCAACGCTCTTAGCTAACTTAGAGCCAGCTCGTTGGTTATCAGAAGCGTAGCCCAGTTTGTTAGTACGGTCTTTGGATAAAAGTAGGTATTTTCAGCTCATACTTGTTGGATAAAAGAAAATATTTTTAGCGCTTGAGTATTTGTGCAGCTTCAGCGGCTGTTCTGGCTATGTAGGATGAGCTCTAGGATGAGGATATGAGATATGTCAGCGTGTCTATGCAAATTTCATCACACACAAGGACACGTTCCATCGACGATGGTACCATCGCTGCTACATCTATATATTCTTTGAATATTTTAAAATACAGGTGCAATTTAATTTAATATAGTTACTATTTAATTTAATTTATTTAAAGTAAAGTATAGAAGGAAACTTACAAATGTACGAAGGAAATAAATTGGGCATATAATATCCGCACGTTCAAACCGCTCAGAAATGCTTTCAATCTAAATGAGAATTTGCTTCTTAATGGCACAGACGATGTAATTTATAACTCGTATTTTTGGGACAAATTGAAGTTATTAACAGAAATGTGTCTAGATTAAGTCTTTTTTTAATGCATTGGTTGGCGGACGAGCATATGGGCCACCTGTTGGTAAGTGGTCATCACCGCCCATAGACAAAGGCGCTGTAAGAATTATTAACCATTCCTTACATCACCTATGCGCCACCAACCTTGTGCCTGTGATTACACTGGCTCACTCGCCCTTCTAACCGGAACACAACAATACAGAGTACTGTTATTTGGCGGTAGAATATCTGATGAGTGGTTGGTACCTACCCAGACGGGCTTGCACAAAGCCCTACCACCAAGTAAATCTTTAATTTCAACATTTTAATAACAACTTTAAATTATATGCTTAAACTTTTTATACAATTAGTTTGTTTCGTCACAGCATCCTTATCTTTATGAGTTTCTTTTTGTGTTTAATATATATTAATCTTTTATGGCTCCGCTATTTTATTATTAATAAAGCTATATAACTTATAGTTTATAAGTATATACTGCACTAATTAAGCAAATGAAAATTTAAAGCTGGTGAATTTGAACTCTGAATCATCGGTTAAGATACTGAGCCACCATAGCTTAGCGGAGAAGGAAAACATTATGAAGAAACCTGCACCAACCCTGCATAATATAGAATAAGCTCCAAACCTTCTCCTCAAAGAGAAAGGAGGCCTTAGCCCGGCTGGTACTACACTTCATATACAATATTAATGTATCGTCAGTAAGTACGTAAAAATATATAAATTGCCATAAAACAAAAAACAAATGTCTGTCTATCTGTACGTCTGAATTAGTGTTGTAAAAATGAGCACTGAGCGTCGAGCGTCGAGCACTGAGTCGACGCTATTGAGCGTTCAACGCTCGAGCGTTTAAGACTCGTGAGCGCGATCGAGTTGCGCGCTTGAGCGTCGAAGCGTTATTATTTTTAGGGAGGGTAAAATCAAAATTATTTTACGAAAGGGCATTCTTTAGTTATTGTGACGTGTAATATGCCTGTGTACTTGAAGTCACGACACGACACGAAATTGAAATCATTTTCATCGACGTATAATTGTTTTTGCTATAATTTATCATTATTTTGTTTTTAAAATCGTTCATAATGTCGAGTGTTGTCCATGAAATGGAACATGATAGCGATATCATTAGTAGTAGTGAGAATGGACGAGACGACATGAAAGTTAGTGATGAACTGAGAGATTTATCTTTAAATGTTCTGGAACCTTTAAAAAAACTAAAACTTTATCTCGATAAATATTACATATCACCATTATCTCAAGACGATATGTTAGACGAGGAAAGTTCTTCAGATGTTCAGATCAAGAAATCTTTTTTTTCTTCAATATATAAACAAAAATCTAATAGGAGATATAGAGATGAGATTTAAATTTATTTAAACTCGTCAATTGAACCTGAAAGCACAAATGTTATGATGTGGTGGAAAAATAAAAAATCCGCATTGCCTAACTTAACTAAAGTGTTGTAAATACGCTCGAGTCGGCGCTATAACGCTCGAGCAGTTTAAAAGTGCTCGAGTCGACGCTCGAACAGCTTCGTTCAGCCTCGAGTCGGGACTCGAGCCGTTTACACAAAGCTCGAGCGTTGGCTTGAGCGTTTAGATAAAAAAGTTCAATTTTAGCGCGGAACTCGACGCTCGACTCGCGCTCGAGCGCAAGTATTTACAAAGTATACGAAGAATACATTAGTTTATTTGTAACTATTTCTAAATATTTCTGGGGTTATCTTTATGTATATATTAATAACAGACACATATAGCATTATTTGTAAAAACCTTATTTATTGATCAAAATAAAAAAAATCAATGATTTAACAAATTTTACGTAATTATTAAACAAAACAAAAAAGGTGATATTCTTTATATTTAGATATTTCTTTATCAACTCAATCAGCCGCCGCCCAGCCCGTTCAGTATGAACTTAGAAAATCTTAAATACTCTTTTTTTAACCACGAGGAAAGACATATGTAGGCCTGAATATTTTTATTGCTCAATCTGTTTCTTCTTTTAGATATGATGAGCCCTGCTTTTGAAAATTCTACCTCACTTGGCACACTTGTACTTGGAACAGACAAAATTTCATATGCCATTTTAGTTAAGTTAGGCAATGCGGATTTTTTATTTTTAACGAAAACTTTTCGTGTTAAGGGTGTATACATCTAAACGCGGACGGGCGGTATGGCGGTGCGACGACAGAAACGTGCAACTTTGATGGTGTCGCTCTTTTTACGACTAAATAATGCACACCAAACACCCCATCCCTCCCCCTTTCACCTTACATTATTATAAAAAAAAAAAAATTGGATTATATTCGGCGCGCTATCGTTAGTGAAAAGGTTCTTTAACATGTTATTATGGAAAACACTCCTCATTTTACCAGTGAAATTTCTAAAAATTCCGATTAACATTGTAGATTAGAACATTGTCTTGTCTCTTATAAAAAAGAGAGTGCATAGTTGTAATCCTACTTCTTACTAATATTATAAACGCGAAAGCGAAAGTTTGTGTGTATGGATCTGACTGATTTATCTAGGATGAATGTTTGTTACTCTTTCACGTAAAAATTACTGAACGGATTTGCATAAAATTTTGCACACAGATAAAATATGTACTGGAATAACATATTGGATACTTTTTATCCCGGGAAAATATAAAATCTTTCGGGTACGCGGGTGAAACCGCAGGATGGAAGTAGTAAATAAAATAGTAAAAATAAAAAGTAATTATGATAAAATTTATTCATTTAAACAAATCTTATTTATCCGCTTATCGAGTTTATATGCTTTTCGTATCAATCACAGCTTGTAGTCGCTGTCGCATTGATCCAACAAGGCGAGAGTCTATGTCGGTTCCTCTGAAGCTCTCCCAAACACTTCGGCAATGTTCTAAGACTGCTGCTTTGGTTCTATCGTTATTATTTATCCACCGCTGCACCATCAAACCATGGATTATCGATAGAGTTTATATCCGCCGCTTTTGCAGGCCAAGGAATCACCACCACTTCCCGGTGCCGATGGAACCACTCATCACACGTCACGTCATTACATTAACCGTCACTTAAAACAACGGCTGAATAATATTACAAGCGTTTTTATTCTAATTGTTGTGAAATTGCAAGATATTGTAAGAAAATATATGACAATGACAGACTTTGACAATTCAGTAGAAGATATCATATCTAATTTAAATCTTGTAATGACAAATTAGGCCATAAAAAAGTTTTTATGTTGATATGACACTAGACGTAGTCCAAAGATGTTACACTATTTTGAACTCAGTTATCATACTATGTTAGTTTAATTTTATGTGCAGTTGTCTGTTTAGTGCTTTAGATTCAAAAGGTACTAAGAGTTTACGACTTGATAAAGAAATGAATTTGATAACTGACGAAGGTTTTCTTACTCTGACTACATATTCTACTAAAGCAATATCTACTTATTAAAAGTATATTTAGTGAAATTATTTTATGCATTAATAAATGCTAATGGCAACTGACTTAAATGAATGTTTTTGTCAATCAAAATACTCATTATTCAAGTAGGCTCTCAAAAGTAGTAACTTTTTAATAGTCATTTTACGATATTTAACTTATTTTTTTAAATACAGACGATCGAGCAAAACAGATGTTTTGTTATTTAAATAAACGCGTGAATAAATTCGATTATTTTTTTTATATATGCCACCACCAACACTGCCTATAGACATCGATACCTTAAGAAATTTTAACCATTCGTTAGATCGCCAAGGCGTCATCAACCGTGGGAACAAAGATGTTATGTCCCTTGTGCCAAAATAACTCTTTTCCAAAAATATAAATTACACGTGTGTTAATTAAAAACTATTAAATTATCATTTATACCGCATAAAAACCAACGAATACTAATTATCGTAATAAGCCTTATTAATCAAATTTGTTATTAAAATGAAATTTAAATTTATTTATACACAAAGTTAAAATCATCTCATAACCTCTTCGTTTAGCCAATCACTGGACATAAAGCTCTTGCGAAGCTAAAGCCCCAGGATTTTCACCTTTTGCATCCAGTCAGGTATCGCATACATACTTCAGGTCATTAACCGCTCTTTACATCTTGGCTGGAAAGTTCCCGACACTACATTACTATACGTTGAATAAAATATCTGCGGTATTTTATTATATAAACAAGACAATACACATCTCTCAGAAAGGAAGTATTGACTTTACAAAAATTGACCGATTTTGAAGGTTTTTTTTGATGATATTGCACACACGTAGCTACATTATTTTATAAAATCCAACAGATAATAATCTAGACAAGCAGTATCGTGTCAAGCCCAGTTCAAGTTAAAGAACTGGCGAGCAGCACCGTGTTCATCTATTTCTTATAACTAAACGAGCAAAAACGTCAATAGCCGTTGTCTGTCATGTATTATGCGAATATACTAAAACATTCTTCGTACGCGCTGTATTTTCTGATCATGAGTTTTATCATGTAGAGAACACAAAAATCCGTCTCCTCGTTTATTAATATTGATTATGTTAACATACATACAAATAGATTAATAACAATAGGTGTTTATGTATTTATTTAATGTGCAGTCTCCAATTGTAAAACAAAAGGAACATTAAGCGCGCGGAACATTATAACCAACAAAACGCATACGAAATCAAAAGCTGATACAAAATAATATAATTTTACCAACCAAAAGCGAGGTAACACGAAAAGAATATCACAAACAAATACTGCAAACTCCAATAACAAAATAACATCAAGTCGAATCAAAATGGCATACGTGACCTTACTCACGACTAACAATGACAAGCCAAATGTCACTTTACTCCTCAGTTATTTTTCTTTGGGTGGTTAATGGCGATGCATAAAAACTCCTTACATAATATGCATTAAAACTCCTTACAATGATGTAATTATTTGAGGTTCCAGTAAAAATATTTGAATACATCCTTCTTATAAATATGCACATGAATAAACAAATTAAGCCGTCGAAGTGACCGTTATGAAGACTTTAATTTTAATTGGTACACTTCTTTAAGTCATCAAAGTAACTAAAGGCCGCCTTTTACAATATTAGGTATACACATATTTACGTTAAATAAATTACTTTATTGTAGAGTAGAGGAAAATCACAAAATAAAACATGAGATTCTCTCGTTGACGAGGAGAACTGTGTATTCAGTCGTCAATAATATATTTTCTTGATACAATTGCAGCTCATAATCGTCAGCTTGGAAAATACGCTTATTTGCTTGATTACGCAACTAAGCGGATATCTGTGTGAACTACGCATAGATTACCCCTAGTTCGCACGGATATATATCTGTATGTAGAAAACTGATCACATGAAAAGAAATAGACTCATTCGTAGATGTGGAACTGCCTAGTTTAAGCGTCTTGTTTTCTTGAGAAGTATTTTATTTTTGGAGGTTGTTCCACCATAACAATTTATTCATGTTAAATTATTAAAGGAAACGATAATAATACTTTTCAAAATTCACGAGATTTACTATGCTTTAAATAATAAGTATACTACTTAATATTTGAAAACTAACTATAATATATTTATTTTGGAAGGGCTTTGTGCAATGTTGTTTGAGTACGTGACCGATAATTATTGTTTAAATATTGAAAAATATCCAGTGTTTAATCGATTTTATAAATCAGAAGAAAAAAATAGATTTTAATTGATACTTTTTTTTAAATAACCTTTTGAAGTTGCATTTTTGACTTATTTTGAAAAAATCTAAAAAACGCGATAACTCAAAAATGATTCACTTTTGCATCATGCATATGTGGGGTTAAAAATATTGCAAATAGTCACCCCTATTACCTCCTAACGGGAATACGTCGAATTACCAATAATCATGGAATATGTATTATATTTATTAATAGTTAATTGCTTTTCTCGCAATATTGACACAATTTATTGAGATCTCCTTGGAGCAGATTTATGTCTATTTTTTTCGGTATTTATCATCGTTCAAAAAATAACACAAACTATATTAAGAGCGTTTACACCGGATAAGCTATTTCCACGAATTTTATTAAAGGGACTGTGCAGCAAATATTTATCAGTTACTTAAACAAAGAATACCGTACAATAGTTTAATCTCTTGTTAATAGAATCTATTGAAAAAAACCTAAAAAACATTAGTGATATTTGAATTTTTTTTTTTGTTAAAATACATGTTTTTAAAAATTTCCCAATTCAGTTAGATTCGAATGGTGTTTTTACCAATTTAAACGAGTTGTAAGCAAACCCAGGGCAACCCGCGTACCACGGCAATATGTTGGCACGTAGGTTTGCTCGGCGTTCAGCCGATGTCAAAATCCTTTTTCTTTTTTAAACGCTTTTAAAGCTTTTTCTCAGACTTTTCACAAGATCAACTTATGGGTTAACTCGACACAAAAGTCTTACCATACCCTGCGTATTCTTAATAATCATATTTTCGGAGTAATATTCAAGCTTTCACGGTACTGCAGTGCGACCGACAATTTTTTTTGATTTATATTATGATTGATTATAATTAATTTATTTTATTTAAAATTACCTATCAATACTGAAACGCAACGCCAAAATTGGCATTGCGCGCCGAACACTCCCAAAGGGAAAACGTATCGCTCGTAGTCGCGGGCCACACTCACACATACACATAACTATCTACGTATACAGTCTCTCCGTACAGATACATCGCGGCTAAGACATTTTGATTTGTAGTATTTATCTATTTTAGCTTATATATACAACTATAAAAAATTACATTCTTCTGAAGACAATATACATTTAACCGACTCCAAAAAATGGAGGTTCTCAATTCGATATTTGTATGATTGTTTGTTTAGACCCAACTAGCACGCATTTATAAGTTATTTTTACCTATCTTAATTAATTCGGGAATTATGTTTTTGTAGATTTTACGTATAATACAATAATTAGACTACAAGTTTCGACGTCAAAATGTGGGAGTAAAATTTACGGCTGCTTGAGTATACAATCGATTTTAATCACAGTTTTTATTTTATATATATTAATTAAGTGTTTATCTAATATATTATAATTATTTCAGTAATTTATTTTGTATCCTATGGTATTGTATATTTCGGTTGAAAATAAAACCCATAGAAATAAATAATGTAATAGTATCACGACGCTTTATATCTAGTGGCTTCACTATAATAGATGTGATTATACACACATACGCAATTACACGCATGTGAAAATTGCCAGACGTCAATCGGAATAAGCACTATTAAGGAATACTCTACAAGAAACCGCGATACAGGCGATGAAGTAAAGAATAGATTCTTTCTCTCCTTTTGTTGGAATGACGCCTTTTAACCTCCTTTCATGTCCATACTATTGTTTTTAATTTCAAATATTTTACCTGTGTCAGACGGCTGATACTAACAGCATACAAATATCGCTCGTACTCAGACTCTTAGTGTACGGCGTCTCAGTCTCGCCATACATTTAATATTTTCAGCGAAACAACTGCTGAAGATTGCTGGTTAAAGTCGAGCAATTATCAAAGAAATTTCATACGCTCAATATCTGTTTATAATTCATCTAATGATTGGCGATATAGGAAAACATGGTAAGGAAACCTATGTCGGATGAAAATCTGCCACAGGATCGCTTTCAAGCAGTTTGGTGGAATAAACTCCAAACGTTCTCAATATAAAGAATCCTTATTTTAATTTGTCACTTTAGAAATGTTTTATTTAGCAATAAAAATGTAATTTATCATAAATGTAAGTTTAACTTAAAGCGAATAAGTTTTAATGTCAGGAAGTTCAAACATTAGTCAGGCTAAGCTCTTTTCTTGGAACGATAATATCAAATGTTATTATTATACTTAACGTGAAATAATAAACTTAATTAATGTTTACTTGGAACTTCTGAATTCGTGTAAATTTGATGTAGGAGGATAAAGTGAAATTTATAAAATCAATGAATTAGTTAATGGTATGGTCTTATGCAAACTCGTCTGGGTAGGTACCACCCACTCATCAGATATTGTACCCTTAAACAGATTGCTGTTTAAATATAATAAATATAATAATAAATATTGGACAACATCACATACATTACTCTGACCCCAATGTAAGTAGCTAAAGCACTTGTGTTATGGAAAATCAGAAGTAACGACGGTACCACAAACACCCAGACCCAAGACAACATAGAAAACTAATGAACTTTTTCTACATCGACTCGGCCGGGAATCGAACCCGAGACCTCGGAGTGGCGTACCCATGAAAACCGGTGTACACACTACTCGACCACGGAGGTCGTCGCCTGTTTGAGTATTGACTCAGAATTATTGTTTTTTTTTTAAAGCTCTACCACAAAGGTAATTCAGCCAGCGTAACTACAGGCTCAAGGGACGTAACACCTTAGAATGATTAATATATCTCGACGCTGTAGCGTCAAGTCCATTGTTGGTGGTGACCACTTTTCATAAAAAAAATATATCTCTATCTGCAAAAGTACCAAACCACTTACTCTCAGACCCATTCGCATGTTCGCCAACTTCTATTATAAAAAAAAAAATAAGCTCAATATTAAAGTTGGCTAACTTCACCAATTCTACAACAATTATCGGATCCATCGAAAAATTATTATATTTCAATAGCAGAAGAAGTAAACATAAATAAACCTTGAATTTTTCGTTACTCTATAGCATAAGTTTTATATGTAGATTAGCTGTTAAAATTGAAACCTAAAGACCTAAAATAAAAAAAGGGTTGGTGCGCACCTAAACATTGATTCTATTGGCACTTCCCTTAAACACGTGTAAGTCATTAATGGAATATTGTAGATCAGTAAATCCGGGTATGTAAGAACTAGTCGTGCTTCATACACAATTCGGGAAGGTTTCCGTTTCCTTGCTCCATTACAAAGTTACGGAGGTAAACATGTGATTACCCTAGTTTCAGGTCGTAAAATATCACATTTATTATGAAAATTTGTAATTTTATATCTTTTTTATAGTTGTTAACAGAATTTTGATAGATATTATTTTCAGCAAAATCCCGAAAAAAAAACTTATGAAAAGACTTGCTAAACATCGAGCTCAATTACAAGAAAGAGTTGATGAAGTCCAAATTATCACGAAAGTAAAATAATAAGGGAGGAGATTGAATAAATTCGAAGAACTGGAAGATATTGATGATCCCATATAAACAGCGGTAACTACAAAGATCCTCTATGTCTATCTTCTCATCGCTCGTGTCATTGTCACATTAAGTTCCATACCATAATATCAAGTTTAGTAACAGAAACCAAGAATAAAATCTCGGTAAGACACGTCATTCGGTATTAGACCCAACTCAATTTAAAATCATTGACATACTTCAAAGTTAACCAATTAAATGAACGTATCAATGTCCTGTCTTACAAATTAAAATTAGCATTGAAAAGCCCTTTAAAAATACAGAGAGTAAGTATTTAAAGAAATTTAAAGAAAAGTTATTAATTTTCTCACACAATATCATATCATCTAAGTGCAGGGTAAAAGGTGTGTTTCAACAGAGTAGAATTCTTGAACCTCGTATGCCTGAGCTATACCAAGATGAGCTCGATAGAAATTTACTAGAACAAACTTGAAATTCAAATGAAGGCTGATGACACCCTTTGGACTGAAGTTAATACTAGAATAAATGATTATTTAACTTTGTCGCCTTCTATAGTCAATGGTTGTATTATACATGGCGAAATTCCCCATAAATTAAACCATGTGATGAATTTCCAAAATTCATCACCTAAGAGGCATCTTACTCAAGCCTAAATACCGAATTTCATATTTCTACTAACAGAAAATAGGAATTTCTTTAGAAACTTTCCTCCTCCATATAAATCGCTTAGAAGACGAATTTTGGAAAATCTTCTCTTAGTGCTCATTTTTGTTCCATAAATTTGAATCCCTTTAGATCCACCGGCGTAGACTGAGTCCGTTGTATGCCAGTCAGTCATTTGAAATTTTATTAAGTAGATGTAACAAAGGATCGCATGCTCCACGTTATAGTTTTAATATATTATAGTAATTATCACTAAAAACTATGGCAATTATTTACTGCTAATTATGTTGAACAAGTCTCCGAGATGGCAAAACTCTATTAGTAACTTCTCCAACGCATTTGCATAATTTCTTCATACGCGATATCGCATATAATGTAAATGTGAATTATCTTCTTGGAATATTTACAATTAAATTACATAGAGAGGCTCAATTGAGATAAAATACTGAGTCCTGTCAGTTCTTCTAAATATAATCTTCATTACAAACCGGTGGTATATCCACATTTAATTTAATCCTGTAACTTGATGATTAAAAACTACAGTTTACTTTAATTAATAATACTTTGGTTTTTTAAAACGATATAATATAAAATACAATATAAACCACGTATCTACAAATATCGTAGTCTCCAAGAAAGGTCATTTCCAAATATTAGAACCGAGCAAAAAATTCACGCTCAATATAACTAATGTAACGAAAGAATTCCCAATTTCTTGGGAAAGTCGAAAAATTTCAGAGAAAAAGTCCATATAACGATTGTTTCATATGATAAAGTAATTTGTGGCTACTGAGATAGGAAAGCTGAATGTGTCGGACATAAAATAGGTCGATCTTAACAAGTTTCAAGTTCGTTTCGAATTCAAATCGCAAGTTATGTCGTTGTTCCGTTGTATATTGCGGCCATTATTCTAAAACCTTTCTTTATTTTTCTCTTGTCCCTCACTTTTCACTTCACTCGAGGGTTAATATTCAAATTTATAACAATGTAATGAATTATATAGTTGCGTGTAATTATGTATAAAAATAAATCCATCATAACTATAAAAAATCTATACAAACAAGCAAACTTTGCAAAATCTTTGCACGAGTAAAATAAAAAAATATATTTTTTAATTAATCATATTATATTGACACATTATAACCTTATTTCTCTTTCAATTATTTTTCAGTGAACAAGTGCAAATCGCAAAGTATTGTGAACAGCGGTTGGTTAAATTCTGTGTCATATTTTTATATATAAATATTGAAACCATACATGTTTGTGAATTCTGATATACGTTGTTTTTGCAGCATTCATTTAGAAATTTGTTGACTTAGGATTTTTTTCGACTATTTTCCTCAAATGCCTCTTGAAACATATTTTATCTATATACAGTATAGAAAAAAAATACAATGACGTGAAAACAAGTGAACAATATGTGTAGTCTCATGAGTAGTCTTATGATGAAATCCTACTTTTTATCCGTCCTAAAATAATACATATACGTAAGATATTATATATTACATTTGTTTTTTTACACTAACAGCCTGTAAATTTCCCAGTCTGGACTAAGGCCTCCTTTCCCTTTGAGGAGAAGGTTTGGAGCGTATTCCACCACGCTGCTCCAATGCGGGTTGGTGGAATACACATGTGGCAGAATTTCGTTGAAATTAGACACATGCAGGTTTCCTCACGATGTTTTCCTTCACCGCCGAGCACGAGATAAGTTATAAACATAAATTAAGCACATGAAAATTCAGTGGTGCCTGCCTGGGTTTGAACCCGAAATCATCGGTTAAGATGCACGCATTCTAACCACTGGGCCATCTCGGCTCAGAATTATATATAGGGTATGAGAATGTACAGAGCACGGAAAATATTTTAGCGCAAGTCACATCTTAATAGTTTTACAAACAAATTTCTTGGTGGCAGGACTCGTCAGATATTCTACCGCCAAACAGGTATTATTGATGTCAGTGGCCCAGTATAACTATAGCACAAGGGATATGAAATCTTATTTCCCAAGTTTAGTGACGCATTGGTGTTTTACGAAATGGTTATTATTTCTTTGAGCGCCAATGACTATGAGCGATGGTGACCACGAAACGTCAGGTAGCCGATTTATATTATATAAAAATAAACTAGTAACTTATGAAAATAATTTAATTTTATCATCTTTAGAAACCATTTCAACGCATTTGCAAAATGGGAGATATTCAACATTGAAATTCTAAAGACAAGATTACTATGTAAACAATTACTACAACACATAACTTTTGTCGAAAGAACAGCTCATATTTGTTATACTATATCATCACTAAAAATCTGCAAAATAATTAAAAAAAAGGTAAGCTTCTTCACGTGGCGCCTATAAGTCCAGGAACTAATTTATATTATTACATTAGTTATTAATAATAGTTATAATTATAGTTATTAGTTATTTATTATTAATTTATTAATTTACATTAGTTATTTTGATCATCTATAAACGTCCTACACTTCCAAAGTCTTTCTAGTAGATAATGTTCCTATGTAATTCTAGTGCGAAATGTTGGGTTCCTCTAATGGAACAAAAAAATGTTCGCAGCTGCTTAATGTAGGTTCACGACAGTATTTAATCAGTTCAAGATTAAACCATTGCTGTAGAACAAAGAAATATACCAAAACCAACATACCACTAACCAGAGATAGATTTACATAAAAATGACGATTGAAAAAGTCCTTTAACCTCCTTGAATAAAGTATATTTTGGGTTTGATTTTGATAGGCTTATGATTGGAATAAATATAAACTGGCGAATTCCTTGAACATTTTGATTATTATTCGTAGCAAATATTTCCCATGTAATAGATTTCATTACCAGGTACACTTTTTCCTTTACCAAATATTTTGTAAAAATGAAACGATACCCTAGTGGCCTAGAAGGTCACGTTCAGAACATTTCCTTCGCAAGCTCTCTACCATCCTACTGTTTGTGAGCTATATGTTATGTTTGTTCGTATTTCCTCATGACATCAAAAATACGATTGGTATGAAACATTTGCAATAACTTCTGTTTGCATACCAAGCAAACAAAATAAAGTTCCTTTGTAACAAAAGGCATTACAGACAAAATATACATAGACTATGTAATAGAGATTAACTGGCTAGTTGGTCTGCATCGTGAAGTCCCGGGTTCAAGCCCCGATATGGGCTATTATAAATTTTCGTTTGTTTTGTCAAAAAAGGCGTACTCGTAGTTCGAAATTTGGAAGTTTGACAAAGTACAATCTAATGCCTTTGAAAGCAGGTAAAATTGAACGGAAATTTGGAATTCGGACTTGAGTACTGAGACTTGACGGATAGTAAGAAGAAACGAAACAGCCACGTGGATAGAACACGTAAAAACATACATACATCCGGAATTCATCGTCGGTATTAAACGGACTCATATAGACGTATGCACCCTGCATACGTTTCAGTTTATACAGCGTAACATTACTTCTAGAAATTCAACGGAACTATTGAAAAAAAGTTCACCGTATAGTTAGTAGCTATACCATAACTTTTAATTGAAACAACACTCAGCTAAAAATGTAAATACCTTTATTTTTAACCTATAAATGGTGTATGTTTTATAAGTTGTCCTAAATGAAATAAAAATATATATATATTTAAAATATAATATATATATATTTCTGTACAACCCATAACTCATTTCAGCAAATAAAAAAAAATATTCAAGTAGGTTCACAAGTTACAGGCATTCGAACACTGTTGCATCTACGTTTTACAAGATTATCTTTACCAACGGTTCGAAATATAAAATCTATTGGCACAAAACAATAGTAATGCTTATCCAACGATTAATTTTTATAGGTAAAATTAATTGATCGATTGAACCTTTATTAATAATATAGTTTCCAGAGTTGTCATAGCATATATTAAAAAGCTATACACTTTCCTTGTATTCCAAAAAAAATATGCATAAAAGTCCACATCTTATATGCCTTGATTCATTATTGAATGGTTTATACACCTACTAAATATATATAAATCGTACATTATGAACAGTGATTTGTTTGAGTTTCTTCTATTTTAATGAAAATATGTACGAAATATAGCGTTATACAACCAAAAGTGAGAAATGGAAAATCATATATGTGTTCATTATTTAAATAATATCTCGCTATTTTACTTTTCTATGTACTGGTACATGTACCAGTATACATGTATACAGAGTTCTCTTTAAAGTTACATAAAACGTAGTACTACGCCTGAAGTTACGTGGACGTAATATCGCTCAAAGCAAATAAACCATGCCCCTTATATTAATGACAAACAACACACTTTTCAGCGATTTCGAGACTAATATTTTATTATATATATTCTCAAACTTTCCAACGTATTTTATCCTCTTACAGGTGGCGAGGATTTTTATTGATTTTTAAGCGGTATACTTTTTTTTTTTTTTTCATTATAATCTTTACTAATTTTATAAAAGCGAAAGTAATTCTATCTGTCTGTTGTTCTTTCTCTGCCAAACCGCTCGCTGAACGTATGATGAAACTTTTTTATTCCTTAAACCTGACGACCAATCCCTAAAACGCGAGCGAAGCCGCAGGTAACAACTCGTATAATATATATTTTATTAACTTTGATCGAAATATATTTAAAATAAAATTACTATAATATTTACTATCTGTATATTATAAATGAGAAAATAATTCTGTCTCAATTTGATGTAATGAAGAAACAACCGGAAGAAAAGGGCTTTATTCAAATAATGGTTTAGTAAGAGATTGTATACAATGAACCATTTAATCATAAACTGAATTCCTTGTGGGCGAAACTGCGGGTTCAACTAGTTTCTTATAAATATTTCTTTTGAAATATATGTTCTAAAATATATTATAATGGCTTTTTATAGCACTTTTCATCGAGGCGAGAGTTCTTCGCTTTTCAACCAAATCAAATATTTGAATAAATGTTACAGAGTCTATCTGTCAGTGTGCTCGGTATACGTTACAAAGCGTTGGTAGTTTTAATTGATCGTAAGGGTTTGATTGGAGCTTGTAAAGGAGCCAGGCGGGTTAGCGTCCGTCATTATTTACTTAAATTAGGCGACGGCCTAGAACACTCGATTTGGGAGACGACAATTTTATTTATTTCTACCACTGTACGATCTATTTTAATACTGTATATTAATTTAAGTATTACTATAAAAAGCAAGCGTGTTATTTTAATTAATAATAAAAATTGGGTACTGAGCAAAAAAAAATCTGCGAAAGCACCAATATCGGTTAGGTAAGGTTAGGTTTTATTTATTTATTTATATAAATATATTTTAAAAAAAAACCTAACCTAACCGACATTGGCGCATTCGCAGCTTTTTTATTTGCTTAGTTACAAAAATAGTTATAATTAATGTAAGGTCAACTGCGCAAACTGAAAGTAGTTTTCTTACATTTTGATGTGTTCATTATTAATTATTAATTGTCGTTCGCAGTTTCGCTCGCGTTTTAGGGGTCGGTCATCAGGTACTGAGTAAAAAATTTGCCTATGTCCTTCGTTGGGATTTAAGGTTGCTTCATACCAAATTCCATCAAATGCGGTTAAGTGGAGTTGAATTATCAAAAGATTTAATGGGCAAAACTTGATCTTTTGTAAATACTATATTATATGGTTTTTACTACAAAATAGGGGCCTACCACTGGTCAGTAATACTTTCTTCAGTTGATTGTTAATTTAGTATTTTCGGTGACAATTATTCGGTTAAATAAATTGATATATTTAAGAACCGAGACTCTGTTTTATTTAACCTAACCTCCTATAAGTAAATTGGTTGTGAAAGCCTAACAGGCAGACAGAGTTACTTTCGCATGTATATTTTATAATATAGTGTAGTTACACCTTATGAAATGCAAAAATAATTGTAAAAGGGTGCTTGCATACGGTGCTGCGAAAGGATGTTATGTACGTGTGTAAATTTTCACGCGTTTTGATACATGCGAGGAATCGTGATATCCTGGCGTCAGCTGTAAGCTTTGCTTCCATACATATACATGTGTTTTAATATAACATATCTATAAACAAATTTATACCAATCCATATCTATAATAATAATATAAAGACTATGGAACTGATTTTAATATTTCTTTCATCATTAATTAAGGCGAATTGGATTGAATATACAGATATTTTATCACCAATGGTACAATTTAATGTGACTGGTCTATACATAGATGCACGATGATGTTTTCCTGAACGATTTCTGCCATCGAGGCCAACCAAGGGAGATGAACCAAGTGCGCAGGTCATATTATAGTGCAGAAATGTGTGTGTAAACACAGGTGTGTGTCTCTATTCGTTCACTCTCATAATCCGATGGGACGGCGAATACGAGACGGAAAGATGTCAGGTGCTGGACCAACGGCTTTACGTACCTGAAGGCTCGGGAGTGTACACTCTACCAATTTTACTTTACTTTCATACGCCGGGCTGTTACTGAATTTATTACACCAGAAAATCCCAATAACTTTTTATTGGTCTGACCTGGGGTTTAAAACCAGGACCTGGGGATCTGTTGTCTTTTGACCAACGAGGCAGTGATAGATACATACAAACTAGCGAGCCATGTGTTTGGAGGGATTTTGGAAATCTTCTAATCTTAAAATTATATATTTTATTTTATTTAGTAAATACAAGCCCAGACTATAAAATTATAAGTAAAAACCCTTTGTTATAAGATCCATACAAATAAAGGATTTACGAATATAAAAGACATGGTTACTTCAAAAATTGCTCTGTTATATATGTTCAACATCGTATCCCAAATATAAGATAGGCTCCAATTAAATAGGTACTTAACATCAAACCAATATCAACCTAACCTATCACCTGACATTCCTCCCCCGTTACGTGCGAGCGTTGTCGCGGGCGAAAATTAGTACAGATTTATGATGACAGATGACAGATGACAGATGACAGATGAGATTTATACAGACAACGCGTGTACTACTAATATTATGTACTATATTTTAAAGTAATTTTTTGGAACACGATATTAAAATTTTAATGTCGAATATGAGTACAATAATTCTATATGTAAAGCTTTAAAGTTAAATAATTACGACGTGAAATTGAACACACTCTTTTTTTTTATAAGTTCTCATTGGTTATTTTCATACACTTCAGTTTTTGGCAACATTTGCAACATTTTAAAAAGAAATTACTTGAAGTACTTGACGTCAGTCGTTAGGTAAGTAGCTGAAAATATTAATATTAAATTATCTCATTTAAATTGGACTTGGAATAATTTGTAATCACGTCAAAGGAACAAAATAATATAATTTATGTTATGACGCATGAATAAATTTTAATAAAAGGTATTCAAACGCTACAAACGCTCGGTAATAACTTAACGGCGATCGTAAACAGATTCCATAGAAAGACGCAATTATTAAATACCGAATGAAAACGGCAATTTACACAAAGAGTAATGATTTAATAATAAATTGTTTGTCAAGTAGATATTTAAATAAATGCCTACATTTTGTAAAGGTAGAAAATATTTATTTATTGGCAGGTTAAAAGCAACTTTATATATTTATTTTATTTAAAATACTTTACTGGACAACACATATCGTCGTTGCGCCTGCAAAAGTCCCTATGCGTGTGTTTTTCTTATTTTTAGATTGTTATGCCGTTTTAATCGATTTTTCAATAGGCACGTACTGCAAAAACAGTTTTGTGATAACTTCAATAATTTAAAAGCTTTAAAATTTAATTATGTGACGTCCATACATCGAAAGCTACATAAATTGAAATAACGATTAAAACGGCATAACAATCTAAAAATCAGAAAAAACACACATAGGGACTTTTGCAGGCGCAACGCCGATATTACACACGAATTGTTGAGTACATCAGAGAAACGAAAAACATGTGACAGATGCTGCGCGAAGGCGGCCTTATCGCGTATAGCGATCTCTCACAGACAACCTTTGGTTATAGAAGCTTGGAACGAAAACAGGTAAGTGCAGTTGTAGGTAGAAAGAGGAGATAATAACAATAATTTAAGAATACTAATATTAAAGTATAATAATAAACTACACATAACTACATACGAATACACATTTAATAATATAATATATCAAAATATATATACGTAATTATAAACTACATATTATTTCATACATTTTGTACATTACTGAGATATGGACAGATAATAGTTTTTCAAACGATACTTAAAGATGGGCAAAGAAAATGGACATTCCATAGTTTGACGGTTTTCACAGTAAAAGACTTACTGTAAGTTTGTGTAAAAATAACTTTATTATAATTTCATGCGATAAATATTATTAATTTTGAACTTAACTACGTTGTATACATGTTTCTATCTAATGCTATAAAAATAACAGCAAACACGTATGTAAACTTTTTAATTGAAATTTGCTTCAAGACGTCAAATAAAACAAAGTAAATATATGCTACTATTTAAATTTTATTAAATTCGATATTACTAAGGGTTTAGTTTTCACTTAAGAGCGTAGTTTGTAAGCGTGGGAATTAATTTTAGAACACACACATAGGTACTTTTCAATAATACAGTTGCATTGTGCAGTGTATCGTACGCATCCCCGGAGATAATTAGTTGCTTGTTTTCGGTGCAACGAATAAATTAAATTTTCATTGCGCGTTCATAACGTAGGATTTATAAAAATACATTTAATTACGAGTAATGTATTAGCTATAAGGTTGTCACTCGCAATCGCAATTATAAATTATTTGTTAGGATAGGGTTCGGTCAGAGTGCATTAAGATGCCAAATATTCATTATGATTTTTATTGTTTCAACTGCTTTCGTCTAACTAAATAATAATAATTATTTTCTTGATATTTTAAGGTTAGTAGATATACCGAATTAAATTAAAGTAAAGACATATTAAATAATCACTTCTTAAATTTTATAAATATAAATAACGGAGTTAAATATAATTTTTTTCAATACTCTATTTTTAAATAAAATATTCGAAATAAATATTTTAAATCAACTTCTCGTCCATTTCGGTATAAATACTATTTTTCGTAGTGAGCAATTCGGTTTTACAAGAGGTCGCTCGACAACTGATGCGAGAATAGCACTTCTTAAACATATTTACGATGCTTGACAAAAATCACAGAATGCTATTGAAGTATTCTGTGATTTATCTAAAGCATTTGATTGTGTAGAACACGAGACGCTTCTTTATAAGCTCAAATACTACGGTATTAAAGGTAAAGCTCTTGATCTCATTGCTTCATATTTAAGTCAAAGAGTCCAGCAAGTTTTCATTAATGGCATTAAGTTTTCTGGATCTACGTTATAAATGAGTGTTCCACAAGGATCAATTTTGGGTCCCTTTCTATTTCTAGTATATATAAATGATCTTCCTTTCTATGTTAAAGGTATTTGTGATATAATGTTGTTTGCTGACGATTCACTGATTTTTAAGGTAGACAGGAAAAAACTATGACGATGTGAACGGTGCATTATCACAGATACACGATTGTTTTACAGTAAATAATTTAGTTTTGAATACTCAAAAAACAAAATGTGTAGTTTTTACCCTACTAAATTTTAGAAAGCAAAATTATAATATATCTTTAAATGGTGGCCGTCTTGATGTAGCCAATACTACGGTTTTTTTTGGGAATAGCATTGGATTCCAAACTTCAGTGGAGTCCTCATTTATCGTCCCTGACAGGAAGACTCAGCTCCGCAGCTTAAAAATTAACAATTGTGTCCCACGACACTCGCGCCCCACCCTTATGCTAACTTGTCTATGTGTGCGTAGACGTTTTGCGAAATTATAAGAGTCGGCTCGAAATAAAAATTGACGTGCTCTCACCTTGGGCTCTGGGGAGGGACTGAAAATTTATTGACAGCGATGTTGAATAATAAGTCAAAACCGTCAAATTATTTTCTCCATACTAAAATGTATGGACGACGAATGCCAAAAAGTAAGCAATATTTAAATAAAAATTACTATAATATTGTGAGATATAATAGAAATTGAACACGGTGAACTTATTATTTACACTTTTGTGTCCCCATTTAACCAAAAATACATGTATAAACTAGCCGCTAAATAGCTTAAAAAATCTTAATAGAAAAGGTCGATTTCAGTGTTTGGAGTGATGTTGACGATTAATTTATCAGGTTATTGATACAAATTTTATAAATATCATGCGGTGAAACTTGAGATATATCTATTGAGATACTGAATGTATTTTTTTATCCATAATCAATGCTCCAGTTTTAAGATATTTTGAAAATAGTAAGCGCTATTTTGGCGTTCCGCAAGGACTGTCCTCTTAAGGTAATCACAATCATGTAGCTCGTTATTCACCAGCTCGTTTTTCATTGTGTCGTTAAAGTGAAAATGGCAATTTTCATTATATTGAAACACTAGACTTAATTCTAGCTTTCGAATTTAAGATCGCGTTCGACCCTCGCAACATTTCAGATTTTACGCGCGCCCCTTAAGGTTCGTTTACGAGGGCAGTGAAATTGCTCATTTATGAACAATACTGGTCGACTGTTACGTGAGAAAAAATCGAACAATTTATGATAAAGTCAATGAACACCATTTTGAAAAATATTTTGCAACAACAATAGTATGTGATATGGAGAAGCTCGAAGCAACTAACCATACTTTCATCACGAGCAATTCATATATAATAACAAATTGTCTTAGCATTTTTTCCGTATTCCTCTCGATTTAATAGCTTTACAATGACTGATTTAAGAAACAAATATAATATTGAAGTATATGTCGCATGCGTCAGATGAAGTTTATTGCGAAATTAAAATATAGCAAGCACAAAAAGCTTAAAACTATACGTCCCATCTATGTCTCAATAAACCTAAGCAATGCGACTAAAATTAAAAAATAATTCCGATTTTATATCTCGAGAATATTTTATTCTTTTATGTTTTTGATCAAATCGAACCTTAGTTTAATTAATTAATTTTAAATTTATGCTGTAGTTGATTTTATCGCGTAATAATTTTAGGTCTGTTGTTTTAAAAACTCATTGTGTGACACAATCAAATATATTGTAGTATTATATTGTTTTAATAAATATACTTTATAAATTTATTTACTACTGTTTGAGATTGTATACAGAAATATCGTGTTCATAGTGATATTTGTGCTTAGAATATTTGAAATATGATCTCGCATTAATTCCAAATTGCTGTCAATAATTATAATTATTACTAAATACTTGGAACGTAAATTCACTCTTAGTCTAGTCAGATTTAAGTTGTGTACTTGATGTTATGTTCTTACGAACGATATTTTAAAGTACGAGAGATAACGACGTTTTTTAGTAAAAAGTAAAGAACATTAGTAAGTAAGTTAGTATTAAGAAATTTTAGGTCAGCCTCTGATATTTCGTTTCTTGACTCAAATAGAGATCAATAAGCAATAACAATTAATATATAATAATAATGAATTATAAATATTCAAATATGTTATATTATTTATATATATACAGCCATATTTATATTATTATGATGACATTATAATTCATTATTGTAATACTTAATATGTTGTAATGTTCAAGTTAGCTCGAACTTTTTGACAGATGGGCTAGTGATGAGAAACAGAAAATTTAACATATATAACAGTCGATGGAACGATGGAATGCGTAATACAAAATAGATATTTAAAAAAAAATTAAACTTATTTTTCTAAAAAGAGTTATACCAGCTAAAGAGACCCCAACCAAAAATATCAAGCTATCTTGTACAGGGTATAATAGACATATTTTCCTAGAACGCGCAAAATAGATAGTAACCAAAAGTTGATCACTAAGCACACATACAGAAGTATGACGTTTGGCGAGTGTCAAGCGTAGCTTTAATGCACACGCGACACTCTATCTAAATATATCAATAATTATTATAATCACAAAAAATCTGTTCAGAAGGTTACTTGGTTGATGATGTTACACAAACTGAAGTAAAGAGGCTGTAAGACGAGACGCAAACATTTCAAATCACAATTAATTTCTAAACATTCATAGACACAAGGGAAAGCATCTCGTATATTCTTATACGGATCTACTTATGAAATCTGTTTGCATAGAATATTGACATAGCCAAAACCATGAATTGCTAAGAAGGCAGTAAATGTAAGTATTGTCTCTGCGAATGTACAAGTTCAATATTTTTTCGAATAGGTGACACTGAATTTCTCTTCGAAGTACAAAATTTAGTGTATGATATACTATTGGAATATTTCGGTGTAATAGAAGATATGGCATTCGTATCAGTAGATCGTGTTAGTTTCGAAAGATAAAAGAACATTTTAATTCAAATGCGATCCGTCTAATAATCCAATGGGAAAGTATCTACGATATGGCAAATACAAGAAAAAAACGAAAACATTCCGAGCTGAGGCAAACATATATAATATCAAATAATTAAAATTAAATATCCTACAAAGTTATCAATTCAAAATATTGACAAGATATTTTCCAATCAAAATATTTTGTTAAGAAATAAGTCCCAGATACTATTCTGTAATTAAATAATAGTCTAATCAAACTCGCATTTCATTCGAAATTGATGCTAACTAACGTTATTCTAGGCAAATGACGAGATTTCACGCTGGGCATTAAATCTTGTATTCGAAATGCTTAAAGTACCGTCCTTAACTTCGTTGCTTTTGAGAGTAGCCCAACCGTTTTATAAATAATTTATCACTCTTCCAAATAAGATTATTTGACAACTTAATTTTGTTCCAATTATAACTTGGAATAAGAGCGAAGGATCCACGGAATTAAAAAAAGATCGATCCTTATAGCAATCGCATATGATGACTTAGACATCTGTCATCTCATCATCAACATTAACATTATAACCTCAGAAAATGTTTTTAAGTTAAAAATTGACGGACTTCGGATAAAAACTTTTATGCCTTACTTCACCCCCTCAGAGGGAGAATATCAAGAAACGCTTAAATGCGAATCAATTCATTTTTAATCGGTAGCCCAAAAATAAAACTTCGAGCTTCTAACTTCAAAATGACGGACTTCCAGACTAATCTATATAAAAAATGTCAACCCCTACTAAGCCCCTTAGAGGTAGAATATCTAGAACACTTAAATACGTATTTAATCATTTTTAATCAGTATCCCAAAAATAAAGTTTCATATTATTAGCTTAAAAAATGACGACATCCATAAAAACTGTCAACTCTCATTTAACCCCCTCAGGGGTAGAATATCAAGAAACACTTAAATACGTATCTACTCATTTTTAATCAGTATCTCAAAAATAAAGTTTCATGTTTCTATCTTAAAAAATGACAGACTTCTATACAAAGATTGAACCCTTATTTCACCGCCGTAGGGTAGTATATGCAGAAACACTTAAATAAATATCTACTCCTTTTTAATCAGCATTCCAAACATAAAGTTTCACGTTTCTAATTTAAAAAATTACGGACTTCTATACAAACGTTCAACTCCTATTTCACCCCTTTAGGGGTAGAATTTCCAAAATTCGCTCCTTAGTGGGTTTCATGATATGTTAGTTTATAAGTGTACAGACTAAAATATAAGTTTTATGCTTCAAACATTTAATCACGATATTTAAAAAATAGGCCGATTAAGTGCTACATGACTTCGTCTGCTTCTGACACCTTACATAAAGAAGCCGAACATGACGCATACACTAAGTAGAAAATATTGGTTATATTACATTACATTTAATCAATTACAATTTTACCCAAACAAAATCTGTTTGCTTAAACCTAAAGCCATTTATTAAAACCGTAGTAAAATACGGTTTTAATTTTCTATATGTTGTTGTAATATTGTATATGAATAAGTCAAATAAGGGTCAAGGACCACTCACAATTAATTTTTTTAGTTTTAAAACAAAGACATGTTAAGAATTAATGATAATATAATAAATAAACATATTTTTTTTATTACTAAATTGGTTTTGTTGACAACCGCAAAATTGATCATTACATTACATTTTTTACATTACAGCCTCTTAAATTTCCCGCATATTCCACCACGCTGCTCCAATGCGGGTTGGTGGAATACACATGTGGCAGAATTTCGTTGAAATTAGACACATGCAGGTTTCCTTACGATGTTTTCCTTCACCGCCGAGCACGAGATGAATTATAACAACACAAATTAAGCACATGAAAATTCAGTGCCTGCCTGGATTTGAACCCAGTTAAGATGCACGCGTTCTAACCACTCGGCCATCTCGACTTACTTTTTTTTTTCGAAAATTGATCTAGAATAAGAAAAATAACAAAATATGTAAGTATTAGAAAACTCACTTGTATAGTTAATTTTAAGTTACTTTAATTATAGTTGTTATAATGAAAGTAACGTTATTTCATCGTTATTTTATGACATTATTTTCATTTTTATTTTGTTTTTTTTTCGAATGTTCGTAATGTTTTGTAAAAGCCCGCCAAAACTACTTATCCTTTTTCCACAGATAAAAAAAAATCCAAGTTAAGTCATAAATCGATTAACAAAAAGTTCGATTCCAGTAGACATCATTATTTTTTTATCGAAATATTAATAATTAATATTCCAAAATGCTATTTGTATAATTTGCTTACACGAGTCACTTATAACTTTTTTATTTTCTTTGAAATATTATGACTTAAGATATTTTTCATACAATAAAAAATATCCTTAAAAGTAACTTTCGTGTGTAAATAGTGAAAAAGTTTATATAATACTACTTTCGTTTGGATCTTCGAAATTCGAATTATTAACTAACGTGATGTGCTAGTCAACTAACAGACCGTAAATATCTCAAAGGGACGTTAATATTAAAGCTAAAGTTAAGAAGTTTTTGTAGCATTAATCTGTCATTCAAAACTACTAAAGGTATGACAGACGTCATATTAATAACAAGATGTCATTCATATATTATTATTATTTTTAAGGAGAATGTTTTTTTAATGTGAGTTATTTTTAATGCAAAAGAAATCTGTTAAATGTTTATACATTCAACAGATTGATGAACAACAAGGCGAACTTATTCTAATAAGGGATCATTTGTTGTAATTATTATAATGCCACTTGTGAAATTATGATCCGACTATTACAATAACCCTGCAATACATAGAAGTACTTGGTGTTATTATCTCCAAATCTTAGAAGACTGTAAGTCTACCATAACCCGTACTGGCTATAGGTAAACTTACATAGGTGACTTAAAAGTTATTTAACGTAATGATAGGATTTTTTTTAAATGTTAAGTACATTTACAAAAAAAAATCCTATCACAAAACATATTTATAATATTTAAGCTACGTTCCAATTTAGACATAAATTAGGTAAACTTACAGACTTAAAAGTTATGTATCGTAATGCTAGGACTTTTTTTTTAATGTTAAGTACATTTACAAAAAAAAATCCTATCACAAAATATATTTATAATATTTAAGCTACGTTCCAATTTAGACATAAATTATTTTAAAATGTTTCGAGAAGATTCACGAAGACTTTAATTGATGAGAATTTCGATTCAAGTGACATCTTAATTTATTTTATTTGAAAAGTTACTAAATTATTTTCTATTATATGGGTGAGGGCGATCCTCAAAAGGAATTTACGGACAAACGATATTGATTGTCCTTTTTATATGCACCAGAGATAAAATCGAAAAGACTGAAAATCCGGGCAAGTGCGAGTAGGACTCACGCACTGAGGGTTTCGTACCACCGGGTTCACTAAACTGTACTGCAAGATTTACCGGCTTCTGGATTTTATCTTTTAATTGCGTAAACTTAGAGGTACGATTTTATTAATAATTTCACACCCTCATAAGGGATCCTTTTTTCCTTTAGCGTTACGAACCCTAAAACGCAAGTTTTTTCCTTTTTTTTATTAATATATTTTAAGTGACGACTTAGATATTTGGAATAATATGTTATTATATCTTAATCTAAAAAATTACAAACATAAAATAAAATACAATGAAAATATAAATAATGTATATTCTCTGTTTGTAAATGAATAAATAAAAGCATATAGTAATTATTCATTTTAAGTAAAAGAAAGGGATAACCTTGTATTATTGGAACAAACGGTGGACTTACCAGCGTATTATCAACTAGACTACCTTTATGTAAATCAAATATACATGAAAGCGGTACTACAGCTACATAAAATACACGAATAAAGCGATATACTACATAACTTAATTATCATTTTTAATGAGCAATAAAGTAATGTGTGGCGATTTACTTTCTTTTGCTTGTTTTAGAAGCGTTTCTCACCCAGTGAAAACAGTTTTGCGGCTTTCTAAGTTTTATAATTTTACTCGTGCTACCCAATCTAATTTATGATATTTATTCTTAAAGTTTCAAGTCCAGTAGATTCAAATACAGTACAGTCACTTGGTGGTGGGGTTTAGTGCAAGTCCGTCTAGACAGGTACCATCCACTCATCAGATATTCTACCGCCAAGAGAAGAAGGCATACGAGTTGAACTCAAAATGGTACATAGCTAATATATAGTCCAAGGCTGGATCTTTTGAGTGGTCCTTGGGAAACACGACTCGACAAACTGCAGCATAGGCCTTCCTTTTTGATTTATGATCTGAAAAAGCCGGAGAAACAGGATCTTTAGTGGAAGGATATACTGAATGAATGAAGCCTTAGTAGTCGTATGTTCTTTATTAGGCTATATGATGTATGTAAATTCGTAAGAAGCTAATTATAGGAGCGTAAGCGTTTTTGCTTTGTTAGAACAACATGTAGTCTGTCAGCTTGCAGAATAAAACCAAATACATAATCTATACTAATATTATAAAAACAAAATTAACTCTATCTGATACTTCTTCACGCTCAAACCGCTGAACCCATTTGGATGAAATTTGTTATGGACATTGGATTGATGTTGGAGTCCCGAGGAAGGCCATAAATTGTTTTTTAATACACCTCTCTTGGTTTGTGTGCTGTAGTTAAAGTTTTTCAAATATCGCCGCCGAGTAAAGCCGCAGCTTCGGTTAGTCACTCTCGTGTTATCAAAAGTGTATTTCCTTGATAAAATTACTTGTGTACGGATTAATACTGAAAGTTATTTTAGCGAATAGTTTACTTTTAAATAAAAAAAAAAATAAAACGATACAAATCTCTCTGAAAAAAATTACGAAACAACGCACTTCTTCATAATTAGATAAACCTTCGTAATAGTCACTGACCCTAGAAGTGAAGGCACAACAAACGGAGCCTTTAGGCAGAGGGTGATAAGAAAACAAAATTAAAGTGGAATCTAAAGTCAAGAAAAATTGCGACGTTTTTGTATTTAAATTTTAAGACGTGTTCTGAATAAAATTTAAAATTTTTAATTGACAGCAACGTTTCTATGAATATTTTCAATGGCGTTACGAGTAAAGATAAACATTTTAAATAGTGATATATTCGATGCAATTTACTAATAACTGCTATATTATGCTCTACAAACACCGAGGCAACTTAACATCTCATATCCACTTTAATTTTATTTCTAAAGTTCTGATCAAATTGAAAACTAAATTTTTGATGAAACCACAATGATTACAACATATTAAGATCTCGACTATTAATTTTATATAAATTCAAGATCAAAGTTATTCATTTATCTTTACTCCTCCTTCAATTGAAATCGACCGTAGTAGTATTTTAAAATGAAACTTTTCTGGCACAAAGTATTATTTCAGTCGCACGTGCCAAGGTGTGCCAAAGCGTTTTTTGTCGTATTTTTTCGCCTTTTTCTATATAAGACTTTGAAATAATTAGCGTCCTTAAAAACTTTGTAGGGCTTTGTGTTTTTTCGCGTGTGTCGCTACCATTCATCATTATGAACCAATGTAAACGCGTATTTACATACCTACGTAGTCAATTTGACCCGTCAAAAGGGAGATAACATCTTAGTTTCTATGATAAGGATGGCGATCTAAATAATAGTAAATATTTCTTAAATCGCTAATATCTATGGAAAGTAGTGACCGTTGACGATCACATGATAAAAAGAATGGCCGCCTTATAAAAGAATATTTTTCACTAAACTAAAGAATTAAAAAAAGCGAATCTGAAGTTATAATATTGCTGTTAAAAAACCTGTTAAAGTCATCTTTATAATAATTTATTTTTATTTTTAACTTAACTATAAGACAGCCTTGCGTGCGTGGCATTAACCTTATTTATTTTTTTGTAACTGACCTCTTATTTTTACATAAAGCAAACTTTATTATTTTTTCTCTCATTTCAAACTCAAAGGGAAAATGAAATCTACTTAAATATAAGGAATATTGTTACACTCGATCGCTTTGACATTTTTACCTTTTATTTTACAAGAACACTTTCATCTAAATTAATTAAATGAATCATTTAGTTATTTATACAGTAACTTTTTTAAATTCATATTTGTATATATATTTAAGCACTTAATGTTATCAATTCTTATGTTATTTGTCTTAAATAAAAATTATATTACAAAAAAAAAAATTAGATTAATTTCATTTTATATTCATATATCCATACTACCCATACTTCCATACTAATATTATAAATGCGAAAGTAACTCTGTCTGTCTCGCTTTCACGCCAAAACTACTGGACCGATTTAAATGAAGTTTCGTACACAAATAGTCTAGAGCCTGAGAAAGGACATAGGCTACTATTCATTTGGAAAAAAAAGTATAGTAAAGGTTTGAAAAGGGGGGTGAAAGGTTGTAAGTTGTTGAAAGTATTGTAATTTTTAGAACCAGAAGCATATAACTTATATTTTAGGCTGTACATATCATGACACTCACTAAGGAGCGAATTTTGGAAATTCTACCCCTAAAGGGGTGAAATAGGGGTTGAACGTTTTTATAGAAGTTCGTAATTTTTTAAATTAGAAACATGAAACTTTATTTTTGGGATACTGATGAGTGAATTTAAGTGTTTATGCATATTCTACCCCTACGGGGGTGAAATAAGGGTCGAACGTTTGTATGGAAGTCCGTTTAAAATCCAAAATTTTATGGGTCAAACCCAGAGAATCATCACTGTATCTGATTTCGTGTAAACAATTCATCCCGCGATTGGCATTGACGAAAAACATCGTGAGGAAACTTGCACGTGCCGTATGAAATTCCGCCTCGTATTTACCAAAACGAAGTGTGTCAGGAGGCATATGAGAGAGGATGTGAATGATCCGATAACGAATAATAGAGGAGAATGGACGGAAAATATACGCTGCGGTGACCGCAAATCGTTAGCAAAGTGAGAAGACTATATTCACCAACATTTAATGGAGCAGCCAGGAGCAACAGGAGGTATAATCTCCAATTAAACTTCTTCTCAAAAGGATGGGAGACCTTAGACCAGCAGTGAGACATTTGTGGACTGTAACTTATACCACTAGCTTTAAATGTTTAATATATGACATAGCACGGAGACGATTATTATACCCGAAGTATGTTCTCAGCTATAAACTTTTTAACCTAATTGAATAGTACAAAAACGTCTATTTTCATTTATTTTTAAAATTTAGCAACAGTTTGTACGTTGTCTTTAATGCTATTCCAAAACCGTATACGTTATATGAGAACAAAATAAGTTGCTGAGTCTACGCGATCTAGTAAAAGATATAATTCGTATATATTCTGCGCCATGTCTGATATATTTATCTATTATCGATACTGTATAATAATTATATTTTCCAATTTTGTAATGATTACAGTATCATTAATTTAACAAGACACTAAACTAAACATTGGAGCAAAACTAAATAAAGGCATACAAGATAACTTTGTAATATATGGTAAGAAATATATATTTATATATTTTATTCTTAATACTATTGTCAAATTGTATTTCTTTAACTGTAAAATATGTGTTATGATTTATACAAATGTGAATGATTAATGTTTATTATTTCGATGATATATTTTACGTCGTGTAACGTGATAGTGCATGGTGAAACTACCTGTAAACAGTAGAACATTTACCAAGATAATTTAGTTTTCTCACGTGATTGTATCTACTGTTTGTTGTCCTACGGAAAATAAAAATAAAATGAGAAATTACGATATTTTAGATAAATTTGAATAAGCGAATAATTAATTGGGTCGTCGTACCAGTGACTTTCTAATGCTAGGCGACCTATAAGCCCGTATGATTTGACTTTGTGTGACTTTTACCCGTACGTTATCGGGACAGTTTGTCATACGATTAGTTATAGACCGTTATAAAAGTTTTATAAAACTTATATTATATAAGTTCATTAATCCTACCTATTTATAATACCTACGTAAATATTTATAAATGAAATATATCTCAGTAATTGTAGCGTACAAATAAAATCAACATGAACTTTAATCCCATTCCACGTGGACGTATTTTTTCAACTGATCTGGATTTTCATTCTCGGAACAGATTTGTAAAAATTCTTTCATTTCCATATAGACACGTAATGCAAATAAACTGGTTGAATGGTGGAAATAAATATGAGATTGAATTGAATTGTTTTTAGAATTAAAGTATATTATAATCAGACTTTAATTGAAGTTGGTACTTTTGTATCTGGAACGAGTGATAAATGATTAAAGCTCAAATAACAACTAAAAATTATGTTATTATTTGAGCCTCGTTATAATAACAACAAAAGCTCCATAATAATTTAAAATAATAAAAAATATATTTAATGTTAGCTGATGAGGCTCAGACTCTTTGAATGTATTGTTTTGTTTGGCTGAAAAACGCAATTCGGCTTGGATTGAATTTTTCACGTAAACAAACTCGTTCGACGGAATATTTTATATCACGAGAAATTTTGTTATTGAGATCATATCTAAGACGACCGTACGTTTGAATTAATATTCGCTGAGATATGGTTCAATTTGTCAATTTATCGCGAGCAAAAATCACCCGAATGTTTTTTTTGGAACTTGTAAAAAACTATATCAAATCTTTGTATAACACTTTTGTAGATTTCAAAAAGAACCTATTGTGGAGTTGTATAGAGTGAACTGCCTCGTTGGTCTAGTGGCTAGATATAAAGAATGTGAACCTGAGGTTTTGGGATCAAATGCCAGAACGGGTTGATAGAAAGTTATTGGGCTTTTTTGTCGAAAAATTCTAGTAACATCCCGGAGTTTGTAGCAAATGCAAGTAAAGCGTTTGCTCGTGCGCCTGAACACTTACCGGTCGTTTCGGATTTGAATAAAGAGTACATCTGTGTTTGCGCACAGACTTGTGCACTACTTACAATGAATAGTATTCATTATTCAATAAAAATATTATAACTATAATAAAAATACATTTATTTATAATGCGTTGGGGCCAGGTCGCCAATGGGGTACGAACACCCTCTTATTGATTTAGTTCACCGGGCAATACCAGTAGTGCGATTCTGCAAAAACCACGTTAGGATTATAAACAGTTTTCATTTCTGAAATCATTTCGATACGACCTTGAATTGAAAAATGTTTGGTATTCCGTAGCTATATGTCATATCGTGTGAAGCGAAAACTGTGAAGCGAGATGATAGTGCAGCTACTTTTTTGCCGGTTTTTAAAAAACATTTTCGATTAGAAATTTCTAAAAAACTGAGGATTTAAAGAATTAATGACGTCATAATTCATGCAAAATATGTTATAAATAATTTATTTTATAGTTTAAAATAATTTGTAACGCAAAATCAGACACATTTAATATCTGTCTGAACATAACATGAAATTTTGTAAAAAAAATTATCAATGTCAACCAAAATGTTTAATATGTCAAGCAATATAATTAAATTTTGTCATGGTGTCTGGTTGTAGTAAACTATATCTGTTTACCCATTATTTATATTTTATATATATACCTGTATATATTCTAATAAGATATTGTTCACTTTAATGGGTATTGATTTGTAGCTGTAGCGTTATATAAATTTGCAATGCATCTGAAACAAAATTATAATTATAAGAAATGGATACGTTAATTAGAAGGAACTAATTCCCTTGATAATTGCTGATTTTTAATCAGCAATTATATCTTAAAGAAAAATCTTTGTAAAATTGTAAACATCAGATCAAGGCCTTAAAATTTAATATAAAGGTTTTTGTTCTTCTATATTTTTTATATCTCATTAGAACTTCATTGACAATTAATTCTTATTCATTCGTTACTGCAAGATAAATATGATTTCATTTGCTTTAATGATTAATAGTAAAATTTGCTTACATATGTATACTTTCGTTAGAAAAAACTCTTTCCGAGTGATAATATCATGCCAAGGTAGCTTTATTTGGTCCTCGAACACGTTTTGAATAGATCACATAGATTTACAGTTTTCACTTGAGCCTTCCGCCACATTATAACAACTTTTAATTTGACGTAATAAGTCGAAGTTAGTTTCATTTTTTAAAATCGAAATCGTGTTTGAGAATCGCAATTAATGTCAAACAATACAGTTCTCATTGAAAATTAGTTCGTATTACTTACAATCTCATAAAGTGGCGCTAGTATATCTTTAATTCGAGTTTCTGAATACCAAATATAGTTTTCATTAAAAATTCCACATGTGGAATCGAAATATGAGTTTCAGAATCACCTAGCAACTAATAAAACTGCTTCTATTTACCGAAAAACATCTTATAAAAAGTCTAATCAGTCGAATTATAAGTAGTTCAGACATTGCTTTAGTAATAATAGGTAATTACTAATACTATAAACATGAGTGTAAACTTTTGTTCTTCTTACGTGCAGCTACGTAGTAACGACGATAGACGTGATTTTTAGAAGGCGATAGTTTTATGGACCGAAGAGTAACTAATGCTTTAAATTTCTCGGGTTAATTCCGAGGAACTGATCTACAGTATTATTATGCAATAACCGTTTCATGCTAAAATGGCTAAATGGATTTCGATTTGGTATCAAGGGGTAAAGGAAAAAAATATATCCTCATTCTTTTGTTCCAAGGTTATAACTCTATTAACACGGACTACTAAAATGTAATCAATTTTAAGATTGGTACACTATTGCGGAGATGTATGAATGTTACCACTTTAATGTTTATAAAAAAAATAATACAATAACATAATATATCAAATATAATGGTTGTATCAAACTTATTCGAATGAAATAGATAAATAAATTTAGTTCATTTATACTTAGATATATCAAGACATTAATTAGGTACCCTTTGAACAATGAAGACCCTTTAAATACTAGAAACAATGAATTCCCAAAGATAAACCCAAATTAAGTTACCAAGGGAAGGGCGTTGAAAAACAAATGTATGATTTGATTAGCCTTTAATATGGAAATGAGTACGAAATGTGACGAATATTGAAAATATGTGTCATTGAGCTGAGAGTGTAAGTACCAAGAAATGTCAGACTAAATTAGAGAAACGCGTATTATGTCTGTGAACAATCTGAGGATGTCGAATTACACTTTATTCCTACGTTTACTTTATGCAACTTCCAAATTACTTATTTACAAAGTTTTCGTAGTTATAAAATTTCGATTTACAGAGATATCTTCTTCAAAATCTTTTGTTTGAAAGACATTTTTTATTTATAGCTTGTCACAAATATTTTTCGCTTTTAAATGTTTTAAAATATGTAATGATGACATCAAGCACCGCTTTACTTTTTTATGTATGTGTATATGAAAAAAAGACCATGTTTTTATATAATTTTATAAATAATAACAAATCTTTTAGATAGGTATCAATCTAAGTAAATAAGTAATAAGATAAACAAAACATATATGATAACATCAAATAATAAAATTAAAAATAAATAAAAACATATCTATAATAGAATATAGTGTAATTGTCATAGTAATGTGTAGGTTTAAAATTAATATATCATAAAAAAATACATAAAAATAAATAAAATCTTTATTTACATAACAATTATTAACGTTAAGTCCTAAATATATACAAATATGAATTAAAAATAGTTACTGGACAAATCATGACCGCGTGGAATGGTGGCAAGAATGCTAGTAGCATTTCCCCCTTGAATCACAATTTCAATCTTCTGGGCAAAAATACGAATGTTGTTGACCTACAGTCACCAGTTGAAACAATGAGGCTTGGTGTAATACTTTTAATGAAGCTTTTTACACTACTACTCCAAGAGCCAAGTGTTTCAAGAGCAAATGGGACAAAAGCATAATTTGGAACAAGACATGAATTATTATTATAATTTTATTCATAATTTAAAAAAAGTTATAAATTTTGTCTACTTTCGGTAAACGTATAAATCAATTGTCTAGCTTTAGTGTTAACAATTAGCACATTTGCGGCCAGCTGTTGTCGCCTGTTATATATATATAGTTACATGGAGTTCAAACAGCATATATATATAACGGCGAGCCGGCAGTATTGTTTGGTTCGGGTCACCATCTTCGTCATACATATTCACAAATAATACAACAAATCGATAGCTGGATTATCGTATATTGATTTTTACAATATTTCATTGGCCGCGACCACATCTGTCTTATCCTTCTTGACAACTGACATTTTATGTTTTTCTAACGTTACAAAGAGTTATTGACTTCACTGGCCATCCAGAATGAAATCTCAAAACTAAGAGATTACAATCAAAGTATTTAATTATCTGACGCTGCGACATATATATATTTATTTATTTACATCTTAATTGATAATACATGTTAACAAGTATATATCTTTGTGTACTATATTTATTTACCTTACTATGTCTATTCATTATTAATTATTTAGTTAATCATCATATTATTAAATTACGCTGTAAACAATAATTTAAACTTAGTAGTTATAAACGCTCCAAAGTGTAGTGAAGTGTACCAATTATTGGACTGTGTTTTATTTTCATAAATCCATAAAACCCACAAGTTTTAACATACACTAACATTCGTATATACATACGTATAATGATAACTACACTTCTGCTGCAACGGAATATTTTTTACTATTTGTTTATTTTTAATAACCTAACAATTCTGAGGTCGCAATAAATCAAAGTCATAAAAATCTCACTTCGGCCATAAACGTTAAATTTCTAATTAAATGCGGGAAAATTATAAATTTTCTTTCTTTATTATTTGAACTTATATTTTTTTCTTGTATATTTGTTTTTTATAAATATATTATATAAAAACATATATTGTCATATATGTTTTTCTTGTTTTAAGTTGAATTATCTCAAGATTAAATTGCAAATTACAAAAAACCTGTAAGTATCAACCCACAACTTTATCTAACTCTATCGAAATTTCTTTAAGAGAAAAGTTGGACGTCACGCTTAAACAAGCCACTCGTGAAGTTTTTGTTTGATATTGATCATTAAGAAAGGTTGGTAAACTGTGTAATAAATACAAAAAAAAAATACCACATTAAATATATTCAAATAAACATTTACTTTACCGGCAATTTCCTACAAAATGCAGTATTTAGTATTCAACATTGTAGTCAGATTTAGTCAGCATAATTCGAACTAAAAGTGTACGCAAAACTACAGCAAGATTAATTGAATTTACCTAATTGGTTTCCATAATTCGACCCCCACATACCTATCGTGAATTTGTAAATATTTATCGTAAATGAAAATTAAAGATTACATTGACATATATCGAGATTCGACAACACATTGGAAAAGCTAACAACTTTAATTTACATATCAGATTCATTTTAGGCAATTAAATGAGGAACCCTCATCTGATGGTAAGCAGTAACTTTATTCCATAAAAATTGACATTGCGAGAAATAATAACCACTCCTTACGTTTAAGATGTTGTTTCTGTAATTACACTGGTATGCTTAACCTTTAAAACGGAGGATAGTAATACAAATTAATGTTCAGAGATAAAATAATTGAGTAGATATAATGGAATCCATCATGGACGTAATAAGTCCTATTGTAACTTTAGACAAAATACGTTGACCTTCTTTAGACTAACTCAATACTCCTTTTACTCGTTCTGATTGTGATTGATTGTTTCTTTGGTTTAATCAGTATTGTTTAAATTTACGCCATGCTATTATTACGCTGTTAACCCCTAGACAATTTTAACCATTGCTTTTACGAATATGAATACAAGGTTAAATGAACTTATTCAAAACTTACGTAATTAATGAACTAGGTCGCCGCATTCATTATAAACTTATTTCACTTTGAGAACTTCTCGCATCGTTCAGTTCCGCAATCAATTGGAAGGTAAAGCCAAATTGGCATCTATAAATCTTGGTGTGCTTAGCAAGGCAAGACGATACTTCACGTCGGCTCATTACCTAAAACTATACAAGGAGCAAATTCGCCCTCACGCGGAGTACTGCTCTCAAACCTGGGCGGGAACACACCGCCGAGATGTCCGAAAATCCACAACAGCGTGATTTTTAAGGGGTTTAAGCGCGAAGGCATCAGATAGAGTTACTTTCGCATTTATAATATTAGTATAGAATAAGATAGATAAGCTGAGATGGCCCAATAGTTAGAACGCGTGCATCTTAACCTCTGATTGGGGGTTTAAACCCAGGCAAGCACCGCTGAATTCTCATGTGCTTAATTTGTATTTATAATTCATCTCGTGCTCGGTGGCGAAGGAACACATCGTGAGGAAACCTGCATGTGTCCAATTCCAATGATATTCTACCATATGTATATCCACATATCCGCATTGGAAAATCGTGGTGGAGTAGGCAACCTAACCCAACCCTCTCCTCAAAAAGGGAAAGGCGCCTTAGCACAGCAGTGGAACATTTACAGGCTATTGCTTTTACAGATAGATAAGAAGAAAAATATGTTTTTAGTATTTTGGCTGTTGGTAGTCATGTTATGAGAGCCATCTTATTTTAAAACATTTGAAAATTGAATTTGTCAAGAGCACTTCCAAAGTATAACGAAAGGATTGTATCTTCTTTGCACACTATTTCGGGTGAGGACCCATGTGAAATACTTCACCTTACCTTTACACTACGTATTAGGTACTTACATAACTAAGTAAGTTAATTGACGTACAATCTGTACATTGGCTTTACAGTTTTACTATTTTGATATTAAAAATCCTAAAAAACATATATGTAGTATGAGAAACAAAAGGGCTCTGGAGTCTTTTATTAGATATTTAATAATTGTAATCCATAACTAAGTATTTGGTTTTATTAATGTGTAAATATAATTATTTACTATAATTGAACTAGTAATTGTTAGTATGTAAGCATAGATTTCCTTTAATGGAGGCTAGTTGTCGCCCGCCGAAAGAAATAGAAAGAAGAATCGCTAATACTTGGAAACGTTATTGGTCACTTAGGTACTGAAATTATGAAGAACAAATAAATTCCTATGAAATAAAAAAGGACAACATATAATACGGGTGTCAAACCTGGGCATTCACAGAACAATTAGAAAACAGAATAAAAATCTGCCAAAACGGAATAGAGAGAAGCACTAAAAAAAGAACCGAGAAAAATTAATAACCATAAAAAGTAAAACAAAATTCAAGTATGTATACACATCATATAAACAAGTCAAGTGGAGATGGGCAGGACATATGATAAGAGAAAAGAAAGAAAAATGGACAAGGCTCGTAACGGAATGGTATCCCCGAGATGACAAAAGAAACCGAGGTAGACTGTGAGATGGGAGGACGACATTAAAAAAACAGCGGGTCCAGCATACACTCGCAAAGCAAAAGACTGGACTGAATGGAAATCTTTAAAGGATGCCTTCGTCGGAAGACAAGCTGTAGGAGATTAACGACCGTGAGCCGATATTTTACATCAAAAGTTTAAGGCACATTCAAACAGGAAAATATCTTATTATTATTATTTGTATAAACAAGAAAAACAATAAAGGTTTTATTTTAGATGTCGACCCACGGCTTCTTTTCTTTGTAGTACTTAGTTGCTAGGTGTTAGGCATAAAAAGTAACCTATGCCTTTCCTTGGAGTTCAGACTTCAGAATTCCGTTTTGTGAAGTTAGACAGACGGACAAAGTTTCGCATTCATAATATTTGTATACATACCTTATATCATAATCAAATGTTGGATTAGATCAGACCAGGCACTTCTGATATTTTTCAAGTTCATAATTAGTTATTGCGTTCAGTAATAACTAAATAACTTTACTCATTAAATTCGAGCCCTTGAACATTTTAATTTCCCAATATAAAAAAATAAGATATGTATTTCGGATACTGTTTAAAATTCCGTTACAGTATTGAATGTACTCATAACATAAAAAAATAGATGGTGTTAAATAAAACAACCTTGTAGAATCATTTTACTTTTATTTATTTTCATTTGTCTTAGATACCGATTGTCAAAATTGATTTTAAAGGTTTTTACGATGAAAAATATATTTTAATAATACATATATTTACATGTATTATTGAAATATATTTTCATCTGTTACAAATTTAATTATGTTTCCTTTTTCTCTGAGGTTCGATAACCTGTTTTTAAGGTTTTTATAGTTTTATTCCATTGAACAAATTTTAGTAAATAAAACTACTAATAGAGTTTAAAAGCAAATTAATTTTAATTCCAAACAATATGTGGTAACAAATACAATAACAAAATATTAGACAGAACAAAGCATTTTATAAATGGCACAACTTAATTCTAATATAACATATTAAATCACAAACACCTTACTTCGTTAGTGATGTATACATAAAGAATATAATGTCAATGACAAAGTAATTCATATTTTTTTTCTTTGAATGCGAAAATAAAACAGTGCTAATACAGAGGACGTTGGTACATTTAAAAAAAATGTCATTTTTATATAATTTGGGTTGGCAAACTGACAAATGGTCCACAATGGCACTGTAAGAAATATTAGTATGCCCTTACATTGCCAATACGCCACCGACCTTGAGAACTACTATCTTATGTTCCTTGTGACTGACACTGACTGCACTCACCCTTCAAACGCGATTACATCAATACTAAGTATTACTGTTCGGCGATAGAATATAAGGAGTGTGTGGGTGGTATCTAACCAGACGGATTTGCACAAAGCCCTACCGTCAAGTGGTCAGTGTTTTGAAAATATTCTGTGGCATTTTCAAAATACATAGCTCATCATGTTCTTAAAACAATTAAAATCTTTCCGAACACCGACAATCTTATACCGTAATATGATTATCTCCGACAGATTATAATTAATCAAATAATAAATGTCAGAAGTTGGTAGAGAACACATTTGAATAGTAAACTTAGTATTTGTATCAATATTACGGTATAAGACTGCTTTTGTCTGGCTTTAAAATAAACATTTCAGATATATGTCATATCTAATTCAAGACATATTTAACAAAGCTATGTTGCAATACAAAAATATATATTATTTTTGTGAAGTCTAAGAACGGATTAAGAAATTGTTATTTTTTCACTATTAACTAAAACCTTTGCAATATTGAAGATACTTAATGATATCGCATTCAAACGAAATGTAGTTTTTTTATTCTAAATATAGCTTAAATATTAAAAGATAGAAAACAAATAAAAATCACTTTTCGAAAGCTTCCAACAATTCCTGCGCTAAATATTGAAATTATAGTATCTAATACAAATTAATAACTAAATAAAGAAACCCTACAAAATTTAAAGATAAGAATAAAGAATACCTATGATATGACCCAACCACAGATTATAAAAAAATTGTTCATTAGGAAAAAAAATTGAAGTCCATTCAATCGATACACTATAAAAATTTGAAGTCATTCACTCGTGATATCCATACATCATACATTCAAACATTCTAACTCTATTGTAGAACATTCAACATTAAGTGAATGTTAAATAAATAATAATAACAATAGAAATACTAACAGTGATGGATGTATATTTAATTTAACTTCTTGAGTTTTATATATCATATTTTAAAATAAAATATTAATAAATAAATATAAATAAAAGATATATTACGATTAGCAATAATTAATAATCAAATAAACTGATATTATTATAATTACATCGGCATTGACGTTTCTTTTCGTTCATTCAATTCGGTCTCAATCTCGCCATACTCATACATTCTTACCTTCCAATCTTTTAAAAGTTAAAATAGTCGCATTTAAAAAAAACGCTTAGTAGTTTTATTATATGTGTTTTAGTTCACCGACTCTCACCGACTTACAGTCGTTGTGCTATTCCTAAACATATTATGATTAACGTTATCATAACTACATTTTATGATCACTTTATATTCACCCTGGTTAATCTGCGAATTTTTATATATGTACAAATTCTTATGCCACTTGGGCTAACAATATATTGAATATAATTAATTTTATCATACTAAAACTAGTGTTGTTCTGAAGATTTTTTATTATAGTATTTTTTTTTCTTTTTTAAGTTTTTTTTTTATATAAAAATGTCTTCCGTACACGTAATAAAAATATGGGACAGACAACAAAATGAGGTTTACTTTTAAATACTTCGATTATTCACATGACTTCATTTTATGCGTAATTTACCTTTTAAAAACCTTTAAAGAATAAAAAAAATATATTTTTAAGATAAATCTGAGTTATATCATTTTTAAAAAGTAAAATTATAATTCATAATCTTCGTTTCACTTTCCAGAAAACAGTTTTCAAAACATATAACATTGTATTTTACAACAGTATACAAACTTAGCGAACCAATCATTTTGAAAAACAGCAAAAGAAAAGATATTGTTTAGATGGGTTCATCAAGTTCTAATATAATTAATAAGAGATATCACTGTTAAAATACATACTACTATCACGTTTTACTAACAAGTTCAGTCCTAAAGCGATACAGAATGTCCGCCGATATATAATTTGATTTGCCGCCATTTTGGTAAACAATTAAACATGCTTTTCAACCGTTATATTTGACAGTCGTTGAGTAACGACATGGTTAATTTTCTGTGGCAAAATAGAATATAAATATTATAATTAAACGCGTATTTTGATTGTAAAAACATTTAAAGCAAATCAATAAACCCGATTACTGTTACAATGAGAGAGTTATATGATTTTTTTGATAAAAATAAAATCTAATAAAACACCCTATTTATCGTTTAGTGCATTATTTTGAAGAAATGGGATAATAATAAGCGCTGTATGGACACAACGTATCGAAAAATCGATTGAGAACAGAAACTATGTTCAGAAGCTTAGTGGTGCTATGGTCACAATCCTGCACAATGATTTGAATTTGTTTCTATTCAAGATTCAATGAAAACAAGATCTTCTATCAACATTTAAGCCGCTATTCATATGTATATCTAACTCATGAGTTACAGAAATGCATGTAATGAGCTTGAATGACATGTGGCTACGATAAGACGATGCCTCAAGGTATACAGCCACTATTACAGCAAATTCTCTTTCCAAAACTAATTACCTACAGAAACAGTGACTGATTGGCCTGCACTTTCTACGAGTCAGGTGCCTCGGGAGTTTTTATGGGTTTACCTAAAGAAACAGCGTTATACAAATACTCTAGCTGCCCGCCCCGATTTTGTAGTAGTATTATAAGAATTTTATTTACTCCCCAATATCCCGATATATCCCGGACTCAAAAATACACTAAGAAAAAAATATGAAAATCGGTAAAACCGAGGAGTTCAGTTACATATACACGTACAGAATATTTATATATAAATAAATATTTTAAGCTCTTGAACAACTCAAACAAAATATTAGTAATGAAATTAATAAAATACCGAGTACAATGTGCAATATCATACATTAAATGAAACACGTTAGGCTTACAGAGGCCGATACTGTTTTCCATGCATAATTTCAAACGAAATTATAATGAAATATATCCAGTTAAACTCTTTCATTAAATCATAATTCATAATCAGTAAAAAGTAGTTTACCTGCTAAGCGGACATCCCGTATTTTGTTCAAATTCAAATGCTTCTCGTTTTTTTTTTTTCAAATTTAAAACTAACAATCGAATAAATGTCTAAGTTCTTATGTCGTTTCGACTAAATTGAATATAATAAGTTACTTTTATGTAATCAAATATTACTAAACTACAATGCTAGTTATACTAAAACACTGTCTTTGTTGTTCTGTCAATTTTTTTTTATTAATAAACTCCCTTGTCATTACATTTTTTTTTTTTTAATATAATTTTATATAAAACTGTCTTCCGAGGAATTCAGGTAATAAAAAAACGTGACAGACAACAGAAGGAGGTTATTTACTTAAAATATTTTGTTCTTTCATGATCACTCCATTTCCTTACATCTAACTGTAACTTACCTATTAAAAAAAAAAACTATACTACAATACTATTTACAACGTTTATACTAAAACACTCTCTGGTGTTGTCCTATCATATTTTATAAACTGGTATATGCTTTTAATGTGACAATTTTTTTAAATTATAGTGGAATTTTGACAATATTTTTATAAAGTTACAATATACGTTTCGAAAAGTCTCACTTTGATGTTTTATCGTAACCTAAAAAGGTGTTCACATTATTTTAATTTTATGTTTGATTGTGAAGACAAAATCGGAAGATATATATATATATATTTTTGAAACGTTATCATTTGAATTTTAAATCAGTCACAGGAGGAGCACTAGTAGTAAATATATACGACAGACAACAAAAGGAGGTTAATGTCCTTAATATTGTGCCTTTAGTGTAATTTCTTTTATTATTTAACACCTAATTACCCTATCAAGAAAACGTTTTAAATAAATCCAACTTATTATTTATAAAAAAAAAATCTTATTATCTTTTATATTAAAAAAAAAATAGCAAAAATATTATAAGTAATGTAATACGTCAGAAGCAAAAGAAAACATGTTTATTATCGGTTATAGCAGCTTTACGTCCTAATTTAATAGTTGTTAAAATAAAGCTAGAACTTATATTATATACAAATATGAGTAAATAAATGTAAGGTGCCAAAAATGGAGTAACTTCAAAAAGCTAAAGATATAATGTTTCAATCATTTAAAAAAGTTATAATATAGTAATTTAAAATTTCAAAAAATGAACTGTCCTCATTACATAGTATAAAACAAAGTCGTTTACCGCTGTTACACAACGGATTTTAATGCGGTTAATGCGACAATTTTAGAGGTTTCCAAAGTGATGTCGTAAATAAACACGAAGATGTTACAGATTTAAAACGCAAGGACATTGCGGTTTATATTGTCTAACGACTGAAAAACTGAGCGTTGTAAGACATTCTGTAGTATATTTAGCGGCAGCATTGCACCCGTGCGAAGCCGCGGCGGGTTGCTAGTTTTTAATATATAAAAAAAAATCCACGGAATACAGATTATAAACAAAACGCCACTGTTAACAGGACTTACATTAAATAAAACAATTTTCAAAATTATGACAAATACTGAACTACTTAGGTAAAATCATAAATGACAAATCGAAGTGAGTACGAACATCCGGTTTTTTTCCGGAACAACGATTAAAACTTAATTTTTATAAAATTCCAAATATGTACCTTTATCAATAAGTAAAAAAAATGTATTTAAACAGTCGTTTATATATAGATAAAATATATATAAGTTTTTATTGAATATATTTATAATATAATTAAAAATACGAATCACCGAATCTCCCTAATCCCATTTCAATTTGTCAATTACATCTTAGTAAAATTACAACTATCTGTACAACTAATATTTTGTTGGTGTGATGCGGATTTTCAATCTTATATGTTAGTTATAACACTATTTATCCTATTATATATGTGTTACCATTACATAATATATACATGTATGTAATATAATATTAACTTGTATTATTTTTAAGGGAAGATAAGACAAAAAAAAATTAATAACGGGAAATTTTCGAATTCTCAATAATACAATTTGCCAAGTTTCTAATGTCTCGCGAGTTCTTCCTAGCGAGTAAGGTCCTACAGATGTCGTTGAAAAGATATTTGTTAGTACCACAAAATAAATAAGTATTAATTTACTGATTTAGTTACGGTGCTGCGCAGTCCAGTCCGAAAACGATTCCCAACGAAAAAAATCGCACGAAACAATGGTTGATAGTGATACACAAGGATAACTATACTATCCCAGAAACCTTTTGAACAGTCATGAATAAAGTTAGTGAATATCCGCCGTGCAAACATTTGACGTTCATTGACATTTGACATTTCTAGAGACCTCACTCTACACCCGCTACGAAATCAAGCGCAACAGCCCTCATTGTAAATAGCCTATTGTTAAAACCTTAATCAAAATGAAAGTCGTAGCCTTTTTTTGTTAGAAGACGAAACTGCTCCACGTATTGCGGTTATCTGTGTATGGACCAAGCGCCATTGCAACGTCACAAAGTTATTCTAGAATAATCTATGCTTATAAAACCGTTTGCCCTGACTGACTGTCAATGTCAACGCAAAAGCAAAATTATTATCTAGAATGCTGAAATTTAGAACATTTATTAAATACAATCCAGTAAGAAATAATTACAAATTTCAACTTTAAGAGGGCGAAATAAGAGGACGTTTACTTTGAAAACTAGTCTTCGTTCTTTATCCGTCCGAAGTTAGTGGTAGGGGTTAGGGGTAGCTAAGCAATTGATAAAATAAAAATAAGTCTTAACCAAATAATATTAACAGATACGTAACTAAAGTTAATGACCTTATTTTATGATATTTAATACTCGACTAATTAATTAAAACTAATGCGAGAGACGCACATCCTCTATATGTACATTGGAAGGGTCATGTCACATTTTTACCCTTTAATTTTTATGAATTCATTTGACCATCATTTTTATCCCTTCTAAACTAACTTAACTCCTAATTGAGGTGGATTTTATTTTGGTTGTAGTAGTTATTTTGAGGCCTAATACTGTATTGCATTTTCTTGTAGAATTTACTTACAAAAAATTGCAATATAATAATAGTAATTTTTTTTTTGCATTTTTTGTTAATTTTTATACAAATCGATGAGTTCAAAATATCATTCGAATTTTAATCGTTACTAAAGAAAATTTTGAAATTTAAATATCACAAAAAAAAATGTTTTGGCGACTTCCCAAACATTTAATTATAAATAGGATAATGAAATTAGAACACGAAATAATTGAATTTAATTCTAATAAAATCAATTAAACCATTAATATAATTTATTGGGATTTTCTTAAAGAATAAAACAAATCAACATAACTCTGTTTATCTGTTTCATTAAAAAAATTAGCAATATTATCCCATGGAAGACCCTTTGGATATAATTAGAACAATACTTAATTCTTTAATTAAAATTTTCTTAACATAATCGCTAAATTCGGTTTCAAGCATCCTTACATCTGTTAAAGCGGTTTTTTGTCCACATCATAATTTTAAATTATTTATAAAAATCTAAGCAAAATACAAAAAATCATATCCTTAAGTATTCAAGTAAATTATGTTTAAAATAATTCATACGAGGCGGATTGCCGACAAACAATATAATCAAATCAATATAAACGAAAAATAAATGTTAATATCACGACTATTATCCACGTAAAACGAATTCCTTCAACAAACTGTTCCCGAAAACGAATATATACAAAATAAGCGAAAAATTTCAAACAAAATTAATTAAAACAAATATTTTTAGAATATACAAAAAAATCTTTAAGAAATTTCAAGTTGTCTTTATAAGGCATTGTGTAATATAAATTAAGTTTTAAATGACTTTGTTTTGAAGTTTTGAATGAAACAAAACTGGCACACTCACTCAAAAGGAAATATATTGCATTCTGACTCGAAAAAAAAATGTGTTGGTGAGTGGGTGGTACCTCCCCAGTCGGGCCCGCACTAGACCCTACCACCTGGAATACTTATTTTATAATTTTTAAATGACAACAAATTTCGATAAAAATCTACTTTTTTTAATTATAAATTCGCCTACTAATATATTCGTTTTTGAAAACAGTTATTTGTACTTTAAAATTAACATTAAAAACTAATAATTGAACGAAGGAAGTACAAATGAAAACAATCAACTAAATCTAAAATGCAAATGAAAAATGAAAGTTATAAAAAATGGAATCGAAGCGAAAGTAACTTATTCATCGTTACGAAAGAATCTCGAAAAAATTAAATAATTTTAAATAGACAATAAAGATAAATATATGTTGCCGCTACTATTATATCAATCCGAAAATTAGGAGATTTTTTTTTTTACATTTTAAAAGAATATTAATGCGGCAACACTTAATGCAAACAGGTACTCTTAACTGTTAGAAAACTAACCATAACCTAACGAGATATCAATTATAAGATACAATATACTCGTAATTATGAGTTTAATATGATTTAATTTATTAAAATAATAAGAATCTTTTATATCGAACTGACTTATTTCTAGTTTAACTAAGTTAAATTTTAAAAAACTAAGTTAAGAGTTACACACAGTTGTTAAAAGAAAGCAGTATGTTAATTAAAAAAATATAACAGCTATAACTTTGTTAGTAAAGTAAATCTTGGAACCAAACAGTTTTACAGTGATATGATAGAATTTTTACAAAAAAAAGTAAAAATTATAAACAATATTTCAATTAAATCAATGGTTTTTTTATTTGCATTTATTAAACAATAAAAGCATTCATTGTTGGATAAAAGCAACAACGCAATGACGCATGCAAAAAAAAAATACGTAAAAATTATATTTATATGAACGGAATACATACACTATTTGCAATATATATATACATACCTGCCATACCTACATACTAATTTGCTATTTACATCCGTAAGTTTAAGTGAAATAAAAGTTATATTATTTCTTTCCTAAATCTATTTTAAATTCTAAAAAATACGTCATGGTGTGATTTAAAAATTCTAAAACATACAGACAAAGAATTTCAATGAAATATATTTATTTCAATACTATCTTAGCATGAAACTACATTGAACTCTTCCACTTTGGTACCTACTATGTATTTTTAATTGATAATCATTTTACTGTGCAATACGATAAACTTTTTTTTTTTAAATCACACCAACGCTACTTAACCAAAAGCTATATTTTATCACTCCGTTGACGAGTATGTTTTAAAAACGAACTATTTTGATAAAAAATAAAGACGAAAATAAGAAAGTCGCTTACATTATATACCGTACGTACATCACCAGCTCACTCATATTTAACATATTTCAACTACGTATTTCACAGCATTCAAGTAGTAAGCACACGTGGTTTTGCCAATATCATATTTATAAGCGCATATATTTTTATCTGTTTTTAATGTCACTGTCAAAATTGTTGAGAAGCTTTCATTAGTGTATTTTTTGTAATCAATTAACAATAATTATATACTTCCGTTTTATGTTGTAGCATTCTTGATGTTTGTATATCTCGAACAATATGAAAAAACGTTTTCGCCAAATTCGGATAAACAGAGAAAATATTGATATGTGAAAACTTATAATATTTTTTGCCATTTGAAACAATATATTTTTTTCTTTTTAAATACAAGAGAAAAGATCTTATTCTATAAAACCATAAGTGTAATTTCATTCACATCCATATGTTAAATAGAAAATAATAAATAAAAATTGGCGGTGAAGGAAAACATCGTGAGGAAACCTGCATGTGTCTAATTTCAACGAAATTCTGCCATATGTGTATTCCACCAACCCGCATTGGAGCAGCGTGGTGGAATATGCTCCATACCTTCTCCTCAACGGGAGAGGAGGCCTTAGCCCAGCAGTGGGAAATTTACAGGCTGATTATGTATGATTATGTAAATAAAAATTACGTTATAAAATATTAAATCATTCAATAATATAATCGATTAAGTATACGGCTTCTAACGGAATTAAGTTTCATGGAAGAATTCTCAACTAGAGTAAATACGTTTAACATAAAGTCGCATTTACACATTCGCGCGAGTGACTAAGCGAGTAACGCTCGGTTCGGTTTTTTGTGCACGAGTCCAAGGAAATCGATTACTGAGGCGAAGTGGTGTTCACACATTCGATTGTGAACAGACAATCGAGTCACACATATATTTCGCCAAACAATTTGTTAGATGGCGAGACGAAATACGAACAAGCATGTGTAAACGCATAGATTAAAATGTACGATACAAGGAACAGATAAAACAAAACGTATTTAAATTTGAGAATTTTACCAGTGATTCCTTAGTGTAATTAAAAATATTACATTTAAAATAATTATTGAAACCGTATGCAATCTGAATAATTTAGAGTCATCGACAAATAACAATAAAAAAAAAAACACATTATTGCATTACACGTTTAAATCTTGGATATTAAAAACTTGTAGAACAAAAAATTAAATATTTAGACAGACAGAAATTTAACGCAAAACGTTACGACTAAGTTTTTAAAACAAAATAGTTACGAAACATTTTAAAATTCAACATTTAAACGTAGTTTAGTTTTAATATAAAATGTCAATTTATAATGACATTATATTGTTCATAAAAAAAAAACAGCTATAAATTTTCTTTTCCTCTTAGGATATATTAAATTGGTCAAACCAAATATAAACAATTAAACATTCATACCAAAACTATTAATATATAAGAGTTATATACTTGAGACATTGTTTATATAACTATAAATATATATATATATATAAAAGTACTTACTCGAAATGTAAACATTTATTAAAAATAATGAAATTTTGAATTTCATGTTTTTGTTACATTTTAAATGGTATAGTTAAAAATATTACGATTTATTTTAATTTGCACAAGAATATTTGCCAACAATTTTTCATATAAAAAGTAAAAATTAATTCAAATTGTGGTTTCGAAATACGAATTTACTTAAAAAAAAAATAACTTCTGTGATGGCCAGAATTGTGAAGAAGTTTCATTTTAAGTACAGCAGATAAATATAAGAGAAAAGGTAAAGTGTTACCTCTGAAGATATATATTCAAAAAGGTTTGTTTTCCTCTTGCTTCACTACCCCCATTTCCTGGAGCAGCGTCTCGATGCCATCCGGCATACGGCCTTGGTCGAGTTCGAGATTCCATTTGTAATACTGTAATTACATTATGAAACGTTAGGTAAGCGTGAATGGCGAAGGTGAAATTTATTAATGGGATATTTCCCATCAAAAACATTTTCATCTAAAATGTAGCCAAGACTAGACTACATTACTTGCACTAGCAAAAAGTTATCAAATTTTACGTAGAGCCAAGCCTCTCACACCTTAGTCAAAATATGTGGCCAGATAATATATAATGGCTCCTGCGTGATAATGAAAAATTTATTTGATAAAATTTAATAAAACTTGTTCGGTAAATTAATTCTAACCGGCAAAACTGAGTAAAGCAAATGACCCACCATGTTTAGAAATCTGTAAAATCTTTGTCGCAGAGCTTTATCCAAGCCCACCTGGTTAAGTACCATCCATTCATCAGATATTCTACTGCCACATAGAAATAATTAGTATTGTTGTATACATGTACAGGCACAAAGGACATAAGATATGTTCCCAAAGTTTGCGCATTGGCGATGTAGGGAATGTTTAGTATTTATTACAGCGCCCGTGTCTATAGGCGGTGATGATAAAAATTGTTTCAATCAGTAGATACTCAATGTATGAGTACTTATAGACCCAAACTACATGTCTTTACTTGATTTAAGATATTCTGTTCTAATTTTTGAAAATGGAACTACACTTTCCATATCTTTAGAAGCAAGAGCTTGTGATTAAACTAGATTCCTTCAATGTGGTCAAAGACGTCAACTCACTGAAATACTTCAACAATTATTACTTAACAATTAACCAAAACTGTTTTTACTTTTATAAAATATATATTTAAACAACATGACAACACTTTTTTTAATTTTTCCTAAATAAAACCGTATAGAACCTTATCGAGTTCCTTCCTCAGCGCAAGTACTGATCTCTCTCGATCAGCCACCAACTCTTCCAAATACTGGTAACGGAGCTTCTTACGGGCGCGACACTCACGCGCCGACTGCCTGCTGCGTTCTGAAAATATTGACTAATTACTAACTTTTGTTTTTTTTTTTTCAAAATTGACGTTTGAAGGTCATTTGACCATTGTTTTAAGGTCTCCCCAAATCTATCAACGCGGAACCGGCTTAAGCAAAGTGCGTATAACATGCGCATAGAGGATTAACGCATTTCGGCCTTCGGAACAGCAGCGGTTAGCTTACGTTCGGTACTCGCGTCCATCGAACGGTCGTTGCGACGATTGTTCAAGAGTTGTGACCCCAAAATGAATTTGATTTAGATTGGCAATAACAAAAAATGTTTTAGTAATATATTTTTTCGTTTTATATCCATTTTCCGATTTTTTAATAAGAGGAGATAAGGTAAATAGTACATATCCATCATTCAACTTTGCTGATGGTTAACAGTTGCTAACAACGACGCGTAGCCGTCGCTTTTCGACGCTCAACGTAGTAAGCATGCCGACGTGGCAGTCCGGTTACTATCAACGCCGTACGGATGCAAACACCAAAACCGTTTTTCCGTTGGTATTCGACGCGATTAACACCCTTAGTAACAAATGCATAAAACTTTTTCTGCGATTTAAGCCGGATCCGCGTCGATAGATTTGGAGAGACTCGAACACGAAAGTACTGAATTATTAAAGATTTCAGATTATAGTCCACTTGAAGATAATTTAGAACACATTTTCTAACATTCATAAAAATGTTGAATTATCGCAACGTTTGCAGCTTCTATATCAATTATACTATTTCATTTTGAACATTTTTATTAAGATATTACTTATTATATCTTTATTTTACTTTAGTAAACAAAAAGCAAATAAAGTATATAAATGAGCGCACTAAACCGATCGCCCCAGGTACGACCGGACAAAGCGATACGACGTAGCACTTTGTAACACCGACGCACGAGCGTTGAACGTAAATATATTGCAACTACAAGCGAACATAAGTATAGCACTATTGATTTATAAGAAACTACCGTCAGCCGCTAATTCTAAAAGTAAAAAACGAACGAGCTGATAATTCCCCATTGCTGTACATGAAAAGCTAACAACCATATTGATTTTCCTCAACTAACATACAGCAAAATGGTCTTGATGGCATATAAACTTGGCGTATGAATGAGGTAACAGATGTATACAATACTAGTTGTCATCCGCGGCTTCGCTCGCGTAACAGGAGTTAGACGTCAGTTGGTAGGCGTAAAAAATAGCATGTATCCTTCCTTGGAGTACAGCTCCTTGCTTTATACCAAATTTCATCAAAATCGGTTCATAGGTTCGGCCGTGAAAGAACAACATACAGACAGACAGAAAGAGGTAATTTTGCGTTTATAATATTGGGATTGATTACTATAAATGCTCAATAGATTGATATTTGCACGCATTGAAGGTGGATTAAGCTTTTCCGGGTAATTATATCTTACTGTTAGGAAAAATACGAAGCAGACATCATTTGCAATAAAGACGTTGTATACTGTGTGCGTGATAATTAATGATTGTTAACCAGGAGACAGGCTATACGTATACAGTACCGGTACAGTTGGCACTTTAACTACCTGATAAATAATATAGGATACGTTACTAGAGCTTTAAACGCGTGCATCTTAACCGAGGCTTGCGGGTTCAAAGAGAGCAAGTACCACTGAATTTTCAAGTGCTTAATATGTGTCTAGAATTCATTTCGTGTTTGCACGAAAATGTTAAATCTACATGTGTCGGATGAAATTCTGACACATATATTGTGTATTTTGCCCGCATTAGGGTAGCGTGTTGGAACTCGTTTAAATCTTCTCAAATAGATGGTCGACTTAGCCCAGCTAAATTAAGTCGGGTACAATATAATTCAACTTCTATTAACAGTTTCATTTCATTTCGAAGGCAAAAAAAATGTTTTTTTGTTTATTAATTCTTATTTTTAAAATAGGAATGCCTTAAGGCAAAACTTTTGAGAACTGGCTTCTCCAAAGTTGTTCATATTTTTTATAATTGTTATGGCTTTCCTTCGTTTTGGAATACAATTCAATTTCAGTTGTTGTTTCAGTTGAAGTTTAAAAAGTGTTTTAATTATTTTTAAAATAACAATTACTTCAGTATGAATACCTACGTAACAACAACACAATTTTAAATTTATTAACATAGGTACTAACTGAACTCTACATTTTTTAATTTTTTTTTCGAGCGTATTTCACTTCCACGTACTATCGGGTTGCCAATTAGATCTATAAGAAACATTAAACATTCCTTAGATAGCCACTAACCTATAGAACTAACATGTTATGTGCCTTTTGCCTGTAGTTACACTGGCTCAGTCACCCTTCAAACCGGAACACAACTATACGAATTATTGTTGCTTACCGGTGAAATATATGATGAGTAGTACTTACCCAGACAGGCTTGAACAAAGTCCTATCACTTAGTATACTTACACACCGTTTTACAGATTACAAACTTGGGACATTGACAACACGATATACCTACATATAAATATAATCTCATGGAGGAGCTTCTTATAATACATTACATCTACTTTGTTTTAAATTACCTGGCGTTGCATCACCTTAACCTCTAAACCGTTCAAACGAACAGTATGACGATTGGTACTTATGTACATTATACATATATACACGACGATACAGGTACGATAAAAACGGTTTCTACTAATACATTATGATTTAAAAGTAATGTCCTAGCGAAATAAAAAAAAAAATTAACCAAATAACTATATCTAGCACATAAGTAGTAGATACTATAGTGCCCAGGTATGTGCAAGCACAGTTGCAATATCAAAATCAAATGGGGCAGCCGACCAAACCTAATAGATCAGGAGCACGACCAACGAATTTACGCGCTACATTGAAAAATTATTCGTACTTATTTTTTATGATTATTAAAAAATGTTTCGCTTTAGCAAGACTTAACATATTTTCGTACTTGTAAACCAGTCTATTAGAATAAAAAAAAAACAATATCCTTAAATAGCTTGTAAATTCAAATCCTTGAAGTAGTTCATAGATCAAGTATTCAATAGACTGGTACTCACCCAGTTTAGCCTTCATGTCCTGCTTGTCGAGTTGCGCCTTTCTGCCGGGTCTGCGGCCGCGCTTGCCACTCTCCCTCCTCTCACCCCCCTCCGCACCGGACGCGCCTGTTGACCCGTACACCCCGCCCAGGGATTCCTGTCGACCGATTGTTATGACGTAAATACTTCAGCAGTCAATATAGTATATAAAAAAACAAAGTCTAACAAAAAAAAATCGTAAAAATATTTATTGAAATAATTCATTTAATATATTAACAGGTTCATTTTAATGAATTATATTTATCTAGGAATAATTTTATACGAATTAGTAAATTTGTCTATCTTCCGTTTGAAAAAAACTAAAAGAAGAAAATGGAGAGTTCATTTTTTTTAATAAACGAATTATTTGACGAAAATTGCTGCCAAAAACCACTGCCAGCTGTGTCAAAGATTATTGCAGAAGACGCGAAGAGTATAAATACATTTATATATTTTTATGAATTGTTTAAATTAATATAAATATCGCATCAATACATACCATACAATATATATCATTACACGAATGAAAAATGAAATCAGCTAAACATTTAAGACGTTTAAGATTTGTTCATCACAAATTTTTAAACATATTATGTCAAAACCAATGAAGTTTCAATATACAATGAGCTATTAACAGTTTCGCTTTGACGAACTAAAAATAGATTTGTACGTTTGTTACAAAAGATTGCCAAGCTGTTCTTCATCCTATCTTTATTTTACGAAATGTTTAATTAAACATTGAGAATTTATTTTAGTATGTATATTATAAATATTACTTGTTCAAGTAATGTACTAGTGTGTGAACAACACACGCGCACGCACATCTGGGTCCTTCGATCTTTGCTGAAAACTGTTGAATGAAGTGAACTCTACCGAGGGGCACTCGAAATAATACCATCAGAAGCAAACGCATGCAACCAGAACATCTTAGTGTTTCAGAAAATAATCTCTACACTAGAATTGAATGAGTCAGATCGTAGCAGACTTGTAAACGTGATAAAGACTAAGCAAACTTTATGAGCTAATAAAACATGCTAGATAAGTAATTGCGAGGCGCAGGTCGATGGCACCGATGCATCGGACCTCGTATGCTAAATGACATTCACTTCGGTTATATGATAAAAGAAAGTCTACACACTAACCCAGTGAACTCGTTTTGTTCTGCGTTTGATTAAAAAGCAATTATTTTTGTAGGATTTACAATTTCATACGTCGGTTACATACACTCGCCAACTCGACTGGATCTCTATCTGATAACCGAATCCAGTACATCCGTCGATACTGTTGGTTAAATATTTTATTGCCATCTTATGATTAGTTATACATTCCTATGACATGTTTTTATGCTTTCAAAAGTGGACAATTTATTTTAATACATTAAATAAAATTGTAAACATTAACTGCCTAAGTACTCTACTCCGCAGCTTGCGCACGACAGTATAAATCGCTTGTGTGCGCCTACAAACTCTAATCTCAAGGCAGAGTCTAGTACTCGCACTAAAACGCTGCAAAAACCAGTAGGACGAATATAAAATATACGTACATAAACAAAACCGATACACTAGCGCGAACTCAAACTTCAACAGCGATGCTTTACTTGATAGGAAGACGAAAAACTACAAACGCGTTTTTAAAATTCCTTCAGAGCACACAACAGATCTTTTGAATAGTTGACCTAGTAGTAAAACGTGTAGAGTATCTCGCAATATGCTGTAAAATTCATAGACTTGCGTATGAACCGTTTACTTAAAACCTTATGTTAACCTTACGTTTATGTTAGTACCTTAAGCAAATATACATACGTGTACAACATCAAGTCTGATGTATTCACTTACATTACGGATAAAATATGTTTAGAAGCTATCCTTGGCACGCTGTGTACACGAAGAAGTACGAAGTATTCCGTGACTGGCATGTAATCATCACGTTTCGTTTATTAAAAAATCGCAGTTACAGAAAAATTTATTAATGTAACAGCCTTTAAAGTAAATAGTCACATCAGAAAAAGGTGCAACTATGTTTGTTCACTATCAGATAAGGTTAATTCGCAGCAATATACTAGATGTACTTGGTGGTAGGGCTTAATTTAAAATAAATTTAATTAAGATAAATCTAATCAAATTAAAGAAAGTCTTAGTAATTACTATTTAAACAATACTAATATCACGTTTGACCTATATTAACGTAGGCTACCCCTTGGACACACCTCCCCCTGAGTCCTATAGACTGAATCCGCCACGCTTTTCTCTCGTTCTTCAACTCGTTACGAATACACACATAACCATCCGCAAAATATTATTATTGTGTGTGACCTAAATTAGTGCATTTAATAGCGTGCACATTTATAGTCGATACCATTTACAAACACTTTTTTTCCAATCCAATTTTAAAATTGCAAGCCTAAACCGCAATTATGATTTACTCATAGATACGTATAGCATATTCCAATGGCAGTAACTAAAAAGATAAACAAACCTTTAATTTAAGTATTTCATGCAATTTACTAATAACTTAACTATATTGTACACTACTAAGAGTTTATGATAAATATATATTTATTTATAATAGAACACTGTTACATTTAACTACTTATTTCCACTTTAATAGTACTTCAAAAATTCCGATAACAGTTTCGTCGACGTTCAAAACGCCATTTTTTCGCAAATCCATAGAGAATATCATAGATTAATCAAGATCTCAACCAATGATAATGTTTATTTGACTTTTCCTCTTATGGTTGGAATACGAGTAAAAAGTAAGTAATTTCTTAGAGAACATAGAGTTTAGGATTTAGGACTTCATAGTTGACGGCGGATAATCTCAAGGGAGCAAGTCCATAGGAGATTATAAAGCACAAATGTTTCCTCTATTCCCTTAATCTAATTACGATCTGATGAGACGGAAATCCGATACGACCGAAATGAGTTCAGGCACAGGACTAATAGCCTATTGTGCTTTCCGAAGCACATTTAAACACATCCAAATAAAGACTGCTAGTGAGAAATTATCAACCGAAAACTCAAATAACTTTTTATTGGCTTACTTCGTTTTTAAACCCACGATCTTAGGATCTACAGCCATATAAGTTAACTACAACACCAGCGATTTCAAATTGCACGATCATGCAGTCATCGTAATTGGTAATTTTTATAGGATATATAATGCGACATATAACGAACTTCGTCAATTGTGAGATTAACATAGTTACAAGCAAAAAAACGTAAACCAAGGTAACACATTATGTTAAACAAAGAATACGGTAATCAATCTACATGTACCCAGATCTACTTCAATGACGCACACATACGCGCTTATAGTACTTTTTTTAAACTGCGTAGTCAGTAAAGTACTCTCATTTAGAATTCGTTTACATTTACACACATAAATAATAGATTGAACAGTAATCATTTATAAATTCTCGTTATTACTTATAAATACATGTTTGAAATACTAAATTTGAAAATTAATTACTCTGACGCTTTTAAAATAAGAATTCAAAATATTGTCTCTGTGTCCTATTTTTTTGTTGTATGGTAAACGCAATAGTGCAATTATATAAAGCCATAGCTACCTAGGTGTATATCTTTCAATGGCGTCGCGTGAAAGTATCAATGACGACACGTTTTAGACATTGAACATAAATAATAACTGCGTAGATTCATTTAAAAGAAGTAATACCTCATATAGGTCATGAACGAGATCAAGTTTCCATTTTCAAATGAAATATGATGACTTTCAATTTGAAAAAAGAAGACAAATTAAGTAAATACGAATTAGTATTCACTTTTAAAAAAAAAACTTTTGAATTCGAATTTCAAAACTATAAACGCTTAATTAAACATTTTAAGAAGGTAACATAAGTTTGATATAAATTTCCAAATAATGCTCATATAAAAATCCAGTCATAAAATGCACCATGACATATAGATCGCATCGCATATAAACGCATATATTCAAACCTTGAAAAATAACACGCAAAAGGCTCACCAACGTACATTATCAAATCATTAGTACATTTAAAGATAAGTAGGCATAATACATACTACCACGACCAATAACAAAGTACCTAATATTGAACACTATACAAACAATAAAAAAAGACCCCTCAGTGGTCCAATCGAATTCACCCGAAATCTTAATGTTCAATAATAATAAATCAAAAATGTATTAAGAGATACAAACTTACCATAAATCAATTTGAATAATAGTTGTGCGTCACATTAAATCATAAAGTTACTGCGTTCGAGCGATGGAACCTTCGGGCGCAGTTGCAAGTGTGTTATTGATTTTAGGAAACTAGGGCGGGGCTCCAGACTAAAAAAATGCACAGATGCAAGAGCCCGGTGAACTATCAATTACTGGAAACACCGGCGCGCGCAGGTCTATTTTGTACCTAGGTATCCTGGGTCAAGTACTGTCGTTATCACAAGCGTTACGTATTATTTTATGAAATATTAAAGTAAACAGACAATATTTATTTTACGAGTATTTGAGATAAATTTGATTATATTAAGTTGTTGCATTCGTAAAGTTACAAACAATATTATGTTATAAATAAAAATGAAAGAAACTATCATTTAGTTAAAATTCATTTCATAAGTAGATGAGCTTCAAATTATAAGTCTTTTTAACCCGTCAGTATGGGTATCTATACTTGCAGCGGGTAAAATTGCACTTATCAGAAAAATATACGTTGTTGCAATATGTAACTGTTTTAATAACGAATGTACTTTTATTGAGCGGATCGGACATGTAGTGCGCATTTTCAATAACGCACCATAAATAAAAAAAATATGTTGTGCATTAGCAAAGAATATATTTTACTGAAAATTTATGAATCACTGGAGGCCACGCGTTGGTCTTTGGTCAGTTTATTTTTATTTCACAGTGACATTATAGACTTTAATGAATATACCATACTCAAGTCATGATATTTTTTATGTGAATATTTATTAGGTAAATGAATTTGTAAAGTTCTCTAAGACGTACAAAGGACATTTAAAAGTTTGTTTTTTTTTTGTTTTCCTACATACATTTACTATACTAATTTACACTAGCTACAAAAACAAACACTATAAATACAAAGAGCAAAAAAAAATCCTAGTAAACTTGTAAAGATATCACTCATTGATAGCCGTGCATATTTTTACTCTATATTCTCGTCAGTGATAATATTGTTATTAAAATTGCATGCAACAATGTTGCTCACAATAAACATTTCAACAAATACGCAGTTCGTTGTTTCTCAGTTAGCAACAAAAGGCCGGCGATACCGACCAAACTGCGTCGTTAGCTCGCGTCAACCGATGATTTTATGCGGCGTAGTAACTGTCAATGCATAACCTAAAATATACAATATTCGACTATATTTTACGCTGTATACATGATACCTTATAATACCGGTCGCATCAAATCACTGTTATAAAGACTTTTTCACATAAGAATCTTATAAGAAATCAAATATTACTCACAGTTCGTCGGAATAACCGGGCGTCGTGACCGCTTCAGAGACTGCCTCAACACACACTGACGGAGCGTTACGTAGAGCGAGCGACCGCGCGCATTTAAATTGTATTCTTTTTTTTAAAAAACATACTTTTGAACGATGGCGTAGCGAAACGCAGTTTTACATTGCATGCAGTAAACGAATGGTTTAAACTTTAGATGTGAGAACGCACAACGAGAACGAGTGTGGTGTCGCAACAGCGTATTGTACTCCTCCCCACCTTGAGTTAATGTGACCTTATCGTTTGGCTGCACTCAGTAACAGCTATTGCATTTTATAACTATGATTATATATAGCGGTAAATTAGGGAATGTTGGATTTATCAAAAAAAAAACAATCGATCGAATCGATCGATCCTTCAAATTTCCTAAAGTACATTAAATTTAAAAAATATTAAAGTGATATCAATGTGAAGGACAAATTTGAATTTCTTGGGGAGTCCTTGTCCAGAATAGTATGCTTAAAATTCCTGTGCACAAAACTAAATTTTATTATCACTTATTCACTGCATATAAAAACGATATATATATATATTTAATAATACAATGCTATTAGAAGTATAATAAGTTCTAAGCATTTTTCTGTATAATCGCTACAAGTTTTGTGAATACAATAAAGTACAAATAAAAATAAATGCATGATAATTATGTTCTAATTACCAACAGTATTTAAAACGGGATATTTACCATGTTTTTTATTTTTATTTGGTGGAGCTCGATATATCGACATTATCTACGAATGTCTTGTTCACGAAACTCGTGAAGTCTCGCTCCACCAAATAAAAATAAAAAACATGGTAAATATCCCGTTTTAAATACTGTTGGTAATAAAAATAACCATGTTAATTTAAAATCTTATATGTTCTAATTAGTTTGGTAAAGCTTAAAGATATATTATTGCTAAAAAAATTATTTCAAAACCTATTATCAATAATGTTAGCTGCCTATCATTGTTTATTTTACCAAAACGTGTTACGATCGAATCGATCTTCCTCGTTAGTGATAATTTTTAGCGTCGCAGGTTTTTACATGTGTAATAAATATACTGAGTACTGATACACCAGCTGCTTAGGTCATACCGTGTTTGTAAGTTTGCTCAAAACTGGCATTCTTTTATTCTTACGCAGAAACAAATCGAACCTGTTTGGGTGCACACATAGCAGACCCCTTTATTTTTTAAGCACTATTTACCATTACTATTATTAATATCACTTATTCGTGTTGAACAGTTAAACTAGGTAAATATTAGTTCATTTAGCAAAAAAAAAAAACGATTCTTTAAGTAGCTTTCTCGAATTGTCTCAATAAGAAATTCGATTTGATTCTGTGCGTAGTCTCCTCCAACCGCGCCTCACGCTTTGCACCAGTTAGCACGAAAAAAAACAGCCAATTTAGCTTATGTAAAAGTACAAGTATACATCTACAGAAGCATACTGTATGAAAAGTACGCACAGTACGAGTAAACTATACGAGTCGTATGCTATTGCAAATTTTATGCTTCTCATGAAGCATAGCCGCTAAAAAACTACCGGTACCCTCTACGTCTTTCCGGGGAGTTCCAAGGCTCATACATACGCGACCCCTCAAAACATAGATCTTTTGAGGATCAAGATGAGGTTCGTTAAATATTTCTATACGAAACTATAGAATTTAGGATTAGTTTATTTTATAAAATTGTTATTTGGTGTTATTAAGCTACTACGAAATTAAGCTGTTTTTTTTGTGAACCCGAGAGCGTCTACAACTGGTCAAACAATGAAGAAATACAAACATATACAAATATCAAGTATGCAAAATATTCTTGTAACAATGTATGTTTTTAACGATCTCACAATAACCATATAATTAACAATTATATGATTTAATTATATTCGTACTAAATAGTAATTATAGTACATACTATACTACGACCCGTCTGACTTTAAGAGTAACTGCCTGTAAATTTCCTACTGCTGGGCTCCCTCCCTTTAAGGAGAAGGTTAGGAGCTTATTCCACCACGCTGCTCTAATGGAGGTTGGTGGATACACATGCAGCAGGATTCCGTTGAAATTAGACACATGCATGAATTATAAACACAAATGATAAAAATTCAGTGATGCTTGGCCAGGTTTGAATCCGTAATCATCGGTTAAGATCGTTCTAACCACTGGGCCATCTCGCCCGACTCCGCACGGGTGCAAATCATTAATAAAGAAAATCAAATGACATAAATATAATTTATATCCTCTAGCAATCAGAAATAATATAACTTTCTACCAGTGAAAAATCTTTTATAATTGGATCATAATTGCGGCAAAATTATGAAACTTTATTTAAATGAAATCTTTATTGTCAAATAGCACACATTAGTTCAGTTTGAATTGGAGTTTGTCGATAACAATATACTTGATTTTTTATTTAGTTTACGTTTTTAATTTTTTTTTCTTATACAGCCGTAGAATCGCTCTCTAACCGGCCAGTAAGTTTTTCCGCTATCAAAAACTAATTCTTTGTTAAATTCTAACAACTTAGTTAATTGCAATCAAGAATTCCCTTTATTTTTCTGCACATGGCTGCTGCTGGAGCTGTTCAAAATGAGACCACAACCGATTTTTTATGTGCAGCTATCGTCCCATAATCACTGGGACAAAAATCGGGTTACGCTATTAATATATAAGATGACCTAGATGGATGGATGTAGGGATGACCCTCAAACAGATCATCTTATGAGATGAGATGTCAAGGGAGTTACTAAGGAAATATCGTTCGTATCCTAGTAACAACTAGAAAGAAATGAATGAAAGAGGAAAACATAATGAGCTGTCCCTTAATATATAAACAACATTTAAATTGTATCGTTTTTAATGTATTTTCTTTTTATATTCATCGCAGTATGTTGTCTGCACCGTGTTATGATTCAAATAACAATAAAATGCAGTGTTCATCTAAACTAAAATAATACTTTTACCTGTATTATTTTATTACTTAAAATCGATAATCACTCTGGAAAATGGGCCATCTGATAGTAAGTAGTCACCTCCGCCCATGTGCATTGGTGCTGTGACAAATGCTAACCAATTCGTACATCGCCAATATGTCTCTTGTGCCTGCATTTAAACCTTCTGCATTTAAATTATTGTGCCTTCAAACCGTATTGCTGTTTGGCAGTAGAATCAATGTGAGTGGAAGGAACTACCCAGTAGTTTAGAAGTTACGACATCATTGGTATTCATTACATGGGACGCTGTTGGGACAACAGTGTGGTGTAAATTGGATATGAAGTTACAGTGTTTCCTATTTACTTCGAAATATCTAATACATGTTGATTTAGGATTTACGCACAAATCAATTTTCTTCTAGGATATGTTAACCAACGGACTATCATGTAGCAAAAAGGGTTTGTTGATTATTTCGTTCAAAATTTCAATCGCATTGCTAGTGGTTAATTTGATACAAATTGTTTTGTCCTCATCAACTGGGTGTAAAACTTGTGCTAAGACAGATAGGATGCGAAAACAGACCAGATTACCAATCGGACAGTTAGAAGATATTGCACAAAGTAAGACATTTTTCTTTAACATCGAGCCCAAACGAATCATTATTAAATTAAGCACATCAAAATCCTAATGGCGCTTGGACTTGGATTCGGATATTTAGTCAAAATCCATTAAACGATCTCGATTAAGGCTTTCTCGGCGTCGACTTATTAAAATTAATAATTATTAATGAATATTTCAATTGCAAAAACGATTCTCTTACAATTGTAAAATAATCAGTCATATTTGTTTGTTACGTCACGTCTTAACTACTTAAACGATCATAATGAAACTTTACATTCGGTACATAACTCCTGACCAGCCCCCTCCCTCAACTCACATGCGGGCGAAGACGAGGGCGGAAACCAGTATGCATAATATTTTCAACGTTTATGTCTGACAAATTATAGTTGGCACAATTGCACACAGACAGTATTTTATTCAACAAAAACTAAAATCAATAAGGAATAAGTCGCATATAGTTAACGCGAAGTGCGTAGTAAATGTTAAAACACATATTGCGCAGATGCGAGGTCTAGGTCATACCTGAAAGCCAATGAGATTTTTTTTCAAGATACAAAAAACATACAACGTTCGTTTTAAAATTCATCGTTCAAAATATTATCCTTCCCGCTGAAATGTTTATTTGCGATTGAAATATAGTCATTGTCAATGGCAAAAAATTTACATCTCTGAATATTTCATATACATATTGCAGGTAAAGACATACTTATAATAATATTATAAGCTTTATGTTTACACTAATCTCAATAAATTCCAATATTTTTTATGCAGTCAGCACAGCGCTGAATATAGAAACAAGATGGCCGAATACTTAGAACACGAACTATTAACCGATAATTGCGGTTTTATACAAGCGTCACTAAATTTTTAATAACCCAGAAACGTCAACTAACCTGACAATATGTTCCAATATTTAGTACTTTAACACATTAGGTATGTATAAAAAGTTTACATTTACAATAATTCAATACGCAATTTTAGACCGCGAATTGTTATTCTACTGGAAAATCTAATAATATATTATTTTTTTAACAAAATATATTATATTTTACTATATGATTTATTAGTAAATATTTAATATGAACATTAAGTAATTGGTCTCACGGTATGGTAATAAAATTTAAAATAAAATTGTTGTAGCAAAACGAAATACTATATTTGATTTAGTGGAATAACGCCGGCGGATGAACATTAAGCTTAACTGTTTGTTAGTTTAGTTGTTTAATAACTGTACATAAAATGTTTCTAGAAGTTGACAAAATACCTAACCTATAACTTTAATCGGGTTCCAAAGACAATTGTCTCAATGGAACGTAGCTTAAGAGAACACTGAATCAAAAAGATATATGTTACTTGATGACTTGCAAAATATAATACGCGATCGTATATTAATGAATGATGATAATCATTTTTAGAAACACACTTGACACTGATATGTTTGTTTTTGATTACATCGCATCATCAATCATTATTCTAAAAAGCATCAGGACTACTAGTAATGTTTTGAATCAGGTGGACTGACAGTCAGCTGAATTCGAATCTATAGCCTAAAACAACTTTAAACTGATGGCAACGTTATATGCGATAAACTAATGACTAACTTTGCTTGGAAATAAAAATAAAACACTCTAAAAATTGTGCTAACCTTTTTTTCAAAACGTTATCAATTTCTGTCATGTGTAATATCATTATAATATATTACCAAAATTATTGCAAAAATAAAGTACTGGATTTAACCAAAAATGGAATTAGCCAAGACTGGTAATCAATAAAATATTATCAACTGTTTATTAATTAAATAATAAGGTCATACTTAAATTTGAACTGATGTAAATAACATTATTTTTTATGAGCATTCAATAATATAAATTTTAGAATAATTAAGATGTATCCATTTTCTTCACTCATAAATACATACCATTATTTTGACTACTGCTATGCCAAAAAATATAAACTTTCATAAATGTGTGTATTATACGCACGTCTCCAAAGAGCATCAAAGATTACAACTACGTAATAGAAGTACCTTAGTTAATGTTTACAGCATCAACAAGGGGGCGAAGGTTAATCTTTTATCTCGAATGCTACAACTTCTTGACAAATAACTGATTTAAAATAGAGTTTAAGATAAACAATACAATAATACAATAGAATTCGTAGACATAAAGTAATCCGCTCAAAGATTCCTAAACGAGGTTACTAGTTACTCCAGAGGCCGATGAACACACTCATCACTTGAGTGTTCTTCTTTTTGGATTGGAGATTGCATTTGGTGCTATATGATGATTTTTCTCTTTACATCTCATGTGTTTCTACTTCTGTAAAACAATTTGTTTTTTCATGTTGATAATATAGATAGTCTTTAGATTTTTATTTTATCCAAGGTACAAATGATAAACAACGAAACATTTCGACCCTCACTAACTTTTGATGAAAACTCCGTCATATTACCCTATTTCACTTAACAGCGTTTATACACTGGTGCTTTAGCACGCAATATTATGAATCGACAAGAACAATATTATGTAAATATGATAAGAAGGAATGATAAATCAGCAGCATGCAGATACATCGGTGTACGAGTAGCTCAAGCAGGGAACTAAAAATATACATACATTGTAAATCCCACTAAATTAAACTAATAATAATAACTGTGTAAAAAAATGAACATTCTATTTTCGTACAGCCCTAACATCCCGGACTTCATATTGTTGAAGGCTCGTCTAGAAGGCCCGCCCACTCATTAATTATACTACCGCCAAATACTACTTTGTATGACTATGTTCCGGTTGATAATGAGTCAATATAATTAAAAACACAAGGATAAAGGAATAAGACCTCAGCCTCTTTAATTGGCAGTTCATTGATAGTTTAAAAAACACTTCTAATTAATTTATAAAAATAAATATATATGCCAATTTCTAAGGATCTTTGTGACCCTATGATCGAAACATCTGATTTACAACGAATAAAAGTATGTAAACAAAGAATCAGTTCCATGAACAATAAACGATGTCGCATTGTTATTTGAAAAGTAAAGTTTTTATTGAAGTTAGTTAGTACTTGCAAGTTTTAAAAAAATAGTATAAAAAGACGTGCGGAGTTACGGTCGAAACGTACTAACATCTACTTAACGTAATCCTTGCGTATGCTCATACACGAAATGGCATCAGCTGTTATTCTCGGTGAGAATGTTTTGTCTGTGCCGTTGCACATCTGTATTATTCGAATGAATCATAAACATCAGCTATATGAAAATCTAATCGATTTTATAAGATTATCTATGATTTGTTTGATCGCAAATACGTCTGTGATTGTTTGCCAAACGTCTGCCAGTACATATGAACACACGTGTTTAGCTGTGTTGCCATGCTACGTGTTAGTAAATAAGAACCTACTTAAAACAAACGACGAATTATTAAGTGCTCTAGATTATTTTATTTCTAGATTTTTTTCCAATAAAGGTAACTTGACTATTGTATCGGAAGAAGAGAAATAATATTTTTTATTTAAGTATTATTAATCTCAATTTAAATTACTTACTGCCATAATTACAATCAGATGTTATCCACTAGTTCACAAGAACCTAAACTTGATGAAAATAACTTGACTAGTGTGAAATATTTATGTAGGATAAACAGGGACAGCTCCCAGTAGAGTGTTTTATTCCCATGTATCCGAAACAGATTTTTGCTTTTGTAATACAATATTCAATGAATTATCTTAAAATAAAACTTCAGTAGAATCAAATCAAAATTTAGAATTGCCGTGTGATAGTAATAATTAAACTGAGAGCTTTTACTAGTTCAAATGTAAATTTCCTACCTAACTTATTAGAAAATAAACTCAGTAGTTGTTCTCATAGACTGATTAATTTTACCCAGATTCGAAACATTTAATAAAAATTAAGTGTAACAAAAAACAATACTAGAAGTAGTACTAACATGTCAACAGTGACATCTAGTGTGAACAAGACAAATGATTTCCTTCAACAAAACAAACAAAAAACGCCATCTATGTATTGGAACTTATGATATTTCTATCAGGAAAATAGTCCAAAAATAACATTAAAACAAAACTGGAAATATAATTATATGTCAATACGCTTTGCATTTGCTTTGTAAAAGTTATTTTTACATTACTAATATTTAATTGATGAATAAAGAATATCTGTTGATTACAAAAGTTTTCGATCAATTTAGTTCGAATAACTTAAGAATGATAGTTGAAAGTTCTCAAGAGAGAGATCTCATCTATTTAGCATGTTTGTTTCAATAACCCTTAAACAATACAATACATAGTCAATGTCATGGACATGCTGTCTAAGAATAGAAACATATACAATTTTACTAAAAAATGAAGAAACTATCAATATTGTATATTTGTATAATTTAGCACAATTTAATATATTTTATATCAAATATCTATTCAAATGTATCTTATAGATTATACTACGACTAGACAATTTCCTCAGGCCTAAGGATGCCTTGTAGAGGTCACTTTATAAGTGATAAGACCACATTGTCTAACATTTATTATTACTAAAACTTCTTTGGTATAGCGTACACATGTATTATACCTCATGATTATGACTTTCTTGTAATAAATTTAATAGGGCATGCATTTTCAATGTTATTTTTCATATCAGTTTATTTATATACTTAGTTAATTTCTAAGATATATCATATTTCATTCAATCTTCTATTTTAGGTTTTCTGATATCACTACCATCTACATCAAACCACTTCATATAAGGTGCCATACTGTATAATAAGCATGTACATACATTTTTTTTGGTTACATAGACAATTAATTTTGGATAAATACTTTTAAGGTACAAATTAGAAATTAGGTAGGAAAAGAATTATATCAGACTTTTATCAAATGTATTCCAAGATTAAATATAAATAAAATAGAAACACTTATTTAAATGGTAATTCTTTGTCAGGTGTAAGCTGATAAAATATATTTTGGACTGATTAAAAATGGTTGTAATGATATCATGTTATAATTTTTAATATTCAAATATAAAACATTAAAGTTAAATATATATAATCAATTAGTAAAAGCACCGTACATTTTAAAAAGGTTGATGAAAATCTTAAATCTTATTGTGCAATACTTCTAAACAGAATAATTACACAAATGTCGGACGGATATTTGATTGAACAAGGAAATGGTGTCAAAAGCAAATAACTAAAGAATTGATTTCGACAACGAAATATCTGATAATATGTACATATTCGTATTTTTACTCATTCCATTATTCTAATCTTTAATAACATTTTCATTAAGACTTTACAATAATAAACACCATTTACAAAATCATAAACAACTTTGACAAAGGAAATTTGAACTTACATTGTGTGATTCCTCTTCCAAAACAGCCATGGTCTCAAAATCAATATTCATCGTATTATATATATCACTTAAACTTGTTAACCCCAAAACAGAACGTCTTATCTAAATAAATAAGAAAAACAGAAAATATATCAAAATATTAAAATCCAACAAACGTATTGTTTACAAACTGGCAAGGTCATTTGACATATTTTGGTAACATACGTCACGTGACGTCATATTGATCTTTTAATTATTAAGGCTTAAATGTATCTAAAAACAAAAAATGAATAAAAAACGTAAGGAAAATACTATAATGTAAACAGCTAATAAAATTATTTATCAAGTATTTTAAATGTGTACATTTTGCTTGTCTTTAATTACTTTTATTAACTGATAGCTGGTTGGTGTATTCGAACACTGAGCACAGATTATACGTATGAATGAAAATGCAAGTTATATAATCTATATTGCAGCAAAGAATGTTGCCATATAAAAAAAAAGCAACGTCAATTTTTTTCAACCTCACGAAAAATCTTTCTGTGATAACTCTATAGTTTTATGTTTTGTGACCGTGCGATGTGGCCTTAAGAAGTAGAAAAATCCTTTTTTTTTATCTATTTTATTTTAGGATGATTATAGAGTGTGGTTTAGCAGCGGTGTTACTGTATATTTGCAAAAAGTTTATGCATTAGCTTCAGTGTCATTTAGATATCACGATGCGTATCGGTTTTGTGTTATACTGGTGCGTATTTGCTTTTCATCTGTGTAAAGCGGATGATGGGGAGAGGACAGAATCTAGGGAGGGTGGGCGAAGGCCGCAGTGGGGGCCCATGGTGCGAAGTGGTTCATTCATCAGCGATTCAGCAAGTGCAGCGTCAAATGAAATAAGTAAGTATCTCAGACAGTTTGTTGGCTCATGTCACCTGTTGGCGTCCCTAATTCAAATCACTAGCATCGAAGCCAAGAACATTAAACGATGCTTTATTATATGATACAATTATCAAAATTAAATAACAATTAAGGCTACAATAATGACCTTAAAACTAGTAGTTACCTTAACTGGACATACGAGAACCTTCTGGCCCTGTTCCATAAATAAAAATAATAAATATTATTTTCAACACCTGTTCACATATATAGCTGCTTATTAATAGATTAAATTTAATAAATTATTTTGAGTGACAGATTCCTTACAGATGCTCCCTTTGAATCATAATTTATATTAAATATTTTTTTATATACTTTACATGATTGTAAGTCTCACATCAACTTATAATAAAATCTTATAACACTTAATAGTGTTTTAGTACACTCTTGTTAGTGAGTGAATTCTAAATATAAGTAACAGATGGGTTTGTTTGTCTTTAAGCGTGGGAAACAATGTATAAATCATATCCTGTTACTATTCAAAATGAAATGTCATTATATTAACAATATTTAATTTATATTTTAGGTAATTTTAAATATAGAATATATGTTTTTTTTAAATCCTTAATAATTTATTTTAACATTTTTTAGTGCTTACACAATATTACTAAATGAAGTAATAAATATATTTAAAATTAGTCATGATAGTGATAAATGTAAAACACTACAAATACTAACAAAAATCTACTACTACTTTAAAAAAAAACAAATCATATCAAACTCATTTATTTTATTTTATTTTCTCATATTAGAATATGAAATAATATTTATATATTAAAAATATCTAGTAATACTTATAAATTATTAAATAATAACCAAATAAAATTATTACCTGATATGATTAATTTTTAAACTAATTATATCTATATAAATAGTAAAATATAAAAAGCAATAATTAATGTGTTTATATGTTGATTATTAATATTTTATTATAATAGTATTTTATACAACCCGAAAGTAATATATTGAATATGTTTTTGTATATAATAATGTTTACAATAAAATTTGTCATAAAGCAAGGTTAGTCCGAATTTTCCTTAATTTAAGGAAGATCTTCAAATTGAAAACCTTCAAGGTATAAAAATAATGAGACCTTGTTCAGTAATTGGTCGCTTGTAACCCAATAGAATCAAAACATTCATCAATTGTTTCAATGACAAACAATTAGTCACATATGCTTGCAGTTTCTAATTTGTATAAATTGTATGTTTATAATAAAAATTAATTACTACTTACCTCTTTTTTAAAAAAAAAATCTTTCAATTAACATTTCAGGAGAATTCTTTAGTTTGTCCAACAAACCATTATGGTTTTGTACTCATGATTTAAAACAGTATATATATATAATAAGTGTATATATACATATATATATATTTATTATATATATATATATATATATATATATATGTATATATATATACTGTTTTATAGCTATTTTTATTTGAAAAAAACTAGGTATATAAAATTAAATCAACTCAAGATTGGAACTGAAATTTACTATTATTTATTATGTCTGATTGTAATCCAATTGTATGTACATAATATATAAAAACAATGCACTATATACTTAACTACTTATTATAATAAGTAGTTAAGTATACATAAAATATTTTTAGGTTCTTTTTCCTGTTTATTTTTTTACACACCATCATAGTTCAATATATTATTTTATTTCTCAGACTTAAACGATCATATTATTGAGCAACCTCCCTTTTTTATTCATTACTAGTTTCCGCCCATAGCCTCGCTCGCGTTTGATGTCGGCGTCGAGTGTTAGTTACCCTATGTTCAGTTCCGTACCTCTGATATTGTTTATGCAAAATATCACGATTACTTGATTAATTATAGCGTACCAAACAAACTTACATTCCCATTTATAATATTAGTTAGGATAGACAGGTGGACTGGCAAATAAGCGACCAGTTGGTTACCACCAGCCATATAAATTCTGGGGCCACAAGTCAAAATGCAATCGACAATAGTCGAAGCTTTGTCCGACTTCGGTTTCGTTTAAATTATTCAACTCGTCAATTGTTGCTCACGTGATAGATCGTGTTCAATATATTTTGGCCTTTTCTACAAACGATATCGACAATCGCTTGTGACTCACTATATCCGCTGATCCGATTCTAAATTTGAATTTAAGCATAGAGATAGCCTTAACAGTGACACAAATATATTTCCCATTGGTGAAAATTAATATATAATTTCACTTGGTCGAAGTCACACGATAAAAAGCTAATAAGAATCTCTTGGTGAAGTATTCTGGTTTGTATTGTCATGTGTGAACGACCCTGAGCGTTTCGCATTGCGTTATCGTAAGATCGAAATACACAAGCATAAAACCGTGGTATTTTGCGGTGATTTATATTAAGCGTATCAGATTGTAGTCTCGATATCCACATCAGAGTTTTGTTACTGTACTAATAAACGGCGATTATATAATTTTGATACGATTGTAATACTGACGATTGTATTTTATATATGTATACTTTATCGCTCCTGAGTTATATGTTTACACGTGTCAATTGTTGGTGGAATTTTTCGGTGCGTTTTGGGTAATTTTAGTCGATATCATGTTTGTAATGTCTTTATTAATTAGTATATGTTAATCGGGTTCATGAACGACTCAACCGCCTGAATGGTTGAATTATCTCAAGAAGAATTGGCGGGAAGCGGTTGACAGCTGACGTCTGCCTAATTATTGTCTCGCATAGTTCACTATGACGACACCAATTTCCTTTTTAAAAGCCTGCAACGCACCTGCATATTCTCCAGTGCTGCAGATATCGACGAAGTGCGATAGTCACTTCAATGATTATACGATAGTCCCTCTTCAAGAAAACAAAAAAAAATCTGTGAAAGACATTTAAAAAAAAAGGTAAATGTTTATTACCAATGTGATTGAACTATTCTGTAAGATATCCAAGCACAACGTAGAGCTACCTTGTGAAATTAGATGATTAAAAGCGACATGAACACAATATATATTGTTATGAATATTGCGTATTATTGTAATAATTACAATGTATTACGATCGTGCTGCGAAATCGTTTGTTTGTCAGAATGACTTTTTAGGCTATATTTTATAATTGAGTAAAAAATGATAATTTAGAATATTTTGTTCTATTTAAAGCAGTCATATTTCGAAGTTTCTTAGAATACGTCCATATTCTATTGAATCGACTATCATAACATGTAAAATGCACTGTAACCAAGCCAGATGTTATAATGATTTAAACATCTGGGAAAAATAAAACGTCAAAAGTGCTTTTATGGAAGAATATCATTAAAGATTTTTTGTTTAAATGTACTTACGTCAAAGACGAAACTACTACGAATATTAAACATACGTGACTAAATCAGACTACGAAACTTAACCATATTCACAATAATATCGTTATGGTTAATTGAAATGTAATGCATCTATTAAGCAAGGAATTTATTTAGTAAGCTATTAGGTAATGTCTGATAATAAGCGGATGAAAATAGTTATTAAATTGATTTTTTTTTATTACGTTCATATAATACGTTAGTTATTCCGTAAAGTGCAATATTCTATAGCACTGCCTGAATACCGCTTCATACCAGAAAACAGATAAATATAATTTTGTATGAATACCTGAATTTCAAAAGTTAAAAAAATCATGCAAATGCATTTAAGCTTTTTAAATGTAATGATGTTGTTTAACGCCATAACCATCAAACCGGCAGCCAATTATAGAGTTTGTGGTTGTATTGCATTAGCGATGTAGAATGAGTATTTTTACAGTGATGGTGATTACCATCAGGTAATTTGCTTGCCTACCTTTCTAACATAAATGAATAAATACCTTAAATTTGCCTCTTAAACTCGGCTTACTCTTTTGTGGAGCAATGTATTCGGTTTAACCGCTGGGTCCCAGAAAAAACTAAACGTTGGTTTTATTGTTATTAAAAAAATATAAGAAAAGGAACGTTTTCGCAAAAGTTGATTATAGAATTAGTGATATCATGAATGATAGCATCTTGGTAGAGAAATAAAACGATGGATTCCAAGCAATTTGTTTATAATAATGGTAATACATAGTAAACTATTTCAAAGATAGAAAAAAAAAACCGCTGAGTTTCTTTCGTTTTTGACAGGTCAGGTTACTTTCCTTTCCCAACCGGTGATAGTTTTTACATAGACTTTCAATCTGTGATTTCTGGTGAGCAATTCATACGTTAATATTTGTACATTCGATCTGTTATCACGTGGTCGAAATGTTCAAGTGGTATTCTAAAATAGTCGAGTATGAAATCTGTCTGCCATTGATCTTGTCAAATCGTGAGTCATGCTGTCTGCCGTCTACCGAAACTATGTGACGTGTCACTCGGATATCTTATCTTTCTACTAATAAATTAATTTCATAAAATTTGATAATAGACTTTGCTTTAGTATTAAGTCGTTAATTTTAACGCTTATTTTATCATAATCATAGTCTAATGTATTTGATTGTGATAAAAAAAAATGCACTTAAAGCGCTTTTGGTTTATATTTTTATTTGAAGGCGTTTAAGAATCAAATAATTAAAAATATAAGGCAACACAACACAACAGATTGTAAATGATATTAAATGTCTCAGTCGGTTTTTGATTTTTTTTAAATAACTCATTGATTAAGTAAAAAATTTAAAGTCGCGCAATAGTAAAAGTAAAAATCCCATCGCTGGACTACAGTTCACTTCCGCTAGTTACGCATCATCCAGGATGCAGAGGGTACAAAGAAAACCAGAAGTGGCGCATTGGTGGCCGCCTGGTTTATTATGATTCATGACCATAATCGATGAGCCACCCCAAAAGGTGTCTTAAAAATCTTTTTTTTATGGAAGAGAAAGTTACCACAATACTCCTTGCGCCCGAGCCCTTGTAGTACTGAGGACTTTAATTTTACAGCCAAACAGTAGTATTTTTTACGCCTGTTTATATAAATGTAAATCATAGACTTAATTCTATAATAACTTCTCATTGTGTCTGTGTTTAATTTAATTACATATTTTTTTTATTTACCTAAAACAACATAAAAAATATAGATGGTAATTATACCGTTTATAAATAACTCTTCGTAGAATATTTGATCAACTAAAGTTTGTTCTTCTAATCTAAGTCCAGACAGTATTTATCAGACGTTAATATTAACATGTTCCGAGGATAACAAGAAACCTCATTTCGTTGTATTTGAGAATTTTATTAAAATGTTAATGTACTTTTTAAATAGGTCAACTAGTTTTAATCTCGGGTTTCGTTCGCGTACATTTTATCTATCAAAATATTTTATATTCAATTAGTCTTTCCATTTTTTAATTAAGCACGTTAAAGAGTTGAATTTAATATTAAAATACCACTTATTTATAATGTGATCGCCACACTCTGGATCGTCATGCTTCAGGATTATATAAAATGTATGTTTCATCGTGAAATGCTTGTATGACTAGATAATTCATTTATCACTTGACCACTTCCTGCGCCGTGACTTCGACTGCGTTAAATGGAAAAGGGGCAGCGCATAACACTGCCCCTTATTGAATGTGCTTTGAACTCCGTGTTCTTTTCTGTACCCCTAACAACGTCTCTGCAATTTTATGACTATCGGTTGAGTGTTTAGTGACCTTAAATTGCAATAAAGTAACTTTCGCATTTATCTATAATATATAAGATTTCAGTCGAAATTTAAAACAGGAGATATTAATCATACAGGAGATATTATCATCATTTATTTGAATTGAAGTTGTTATGAGATAAGACTTATCTAATCTATCTTACCGATAAAACACGCTTGAAAATGACCGTATAATTTAGGCAATACATTTAACTTTTTTGACAATAACCGATTTGAAATCGCTTGATAACTAATTCTGGTCCTTGAGCCCGCTTATTATAGTCAAAAAATATTAAGTAGTATAGTAATACAAGTAAATGACAGCTAAATACTTATAGTATTTGTAAGTGGCAAGTTAACGGTAGCTTCTAAATATATCCTATAGCTAAATGAATCCTTTTGTGAATTTAAAGAGTATACCTAAGTATTAAAAAAAAAAAAAATTATCAGTAAACAGCACTCATCGGTTAAAGTGTAAACGTTCTAACCAGTGGGCCGTTTCGGCGCAAAATCAAACAATATCGGTAAAAAAAGTAAATAAAATGTAAAATTATATTTATAAATTTCAAAACCACCGCCATTAATTTATTTCTAATCGTAATTATAATTAACATCATACCATCTACGCCATCGACACGTTATCAATGTCAATCGTCAATAAATAGCAAATGACCGCACACCTTGAGTTTGATCAATAGCAATACATTTTAATGTCGAGGAAGTGGTTTAAAAGGCGTCTACGATTTGTCATAAACGTAAACAGAAAGCTTGGCACGCGGCTCGGACGTACGGGCTATTGTTCCTATGGCTAAATCAGTCGCTACCTACTGCACTACATTAATGTTCTCACGAGATCGGCGATCGTCATATGAATTCTATGCTATACAAACTAATCTAAGCAATTCGGTGCGCGTGCGCAGACAATTAAGACAATCCGTATTAGAATTGCGCCTTGCTTGATTTAATGTATCCGTTGCTAAGTCTAGAAATTATACAATTTTTTTTAGCGTGTAGTTAACATACGTAACTGTCTCGTAAGTCTAGTTAGCTTCTATGACCCTATGTCCCGGGTTCGAAACCCCGAGTCGGACAAAAAAATTTTTTAATGAATAATGTCTGACTAGTCGATCTTAGTCGCAGCCAGTGGAGGAGATAGGGAGGTGAAAGTGGCACACTAGAAAAGTTCAAGGATGGAGGGAGAAATGAGAATGAGGGAACAGATAAGAAGAGTCCATCTACATACATATGTGTGCGCACATATTTATACACTTTAATATATCATGCGAAGATTGTTAGTCTTAATTTATAGTTGCTAAAAATACAACAAACGAAGAATAATTTTCAAATTAGACAGTTTACTGTTTAATTATTTTAAAACATTTCCAGTAAACGATTGTTTTAATTGATGTTCCCGCGCGCTCGTAAATTTCATTTATTTCATGTTCTATTTTAAAGTACAAACAAATATTCTCGGCTTGGAACCGATGAAAGAACTGATTACCGTTTCTTTTTCCTTGGTTTTATAAAGTACTAACTATTTCGTTCAACTTCGTCCGTATTGTCTTTAATTTTTCATAATAATTACGATCATGAATTATTCTTCCAGGAAGATCGATAAGTATTTAAAAATTATAATGAAAAGCTATATACCTAATGTATTAATAAAATTACAAAAATATATATCTTCTTTTTTGCTGCGATGGTATAATCTTAATTGCTTAGCGATTATTGGCTAGCTTTTAAAGTTGACTATGATAGTAGATTTTAATTTTAATAGACTTTAAAAAACATTGTAACTCATCAATATTCCGTTTATCTCGTTCAGGGAATAGATTCGAAGTCTGACCGCCGTTGAGGATGTACTGTATTTGAGTATTTGAATTTATTCACGAGACATGTACAAGTTTGCTATGCAAAGATTTTCTCATAACAATACGCAAATTATGCGTTGAAAATTTTATCATCATTGTAAGATCATTGAAAGTTACAATCCATTTGCATAAATTGTAATACGTAATGCACCTATTCAGAAGAATCGAATATGGAACATATATATGTATATTTATATATATATTTAACAATTCTACAAGAGAAGAATCATGATATTTTCGAGATGAGAAAAAATTACAATACTTTTATAAGCTATTATAATGTTTTGTTTTAGCTTAAGGAAATACACTGTCATGCTCAAAACATAAATTCAGTGGAAAGGATATCCGGTCTCCGTGCTCTTTTTTTAAATATATTTACTTGTATTAAATGGATTATATCAATGTATTATAACATACACGAGGTGATTGGTCTGACACGCCCCAATAATCAATATACAGGGTTATTGGTAATTCGACGTATTCCCGTTAGGAGGTGATATAATTATATGTGAACAATAAAATAGACGTATATTTTGTAATATTTATTAGAACAATAAAACATCAGAGCAAAAAAAATAAATTTTCAAAAATTACGAACTTTTCAATAGGACCACATTTTACTACGAATAATCATCTGTATACAAAATAAAAATGGATGTTTAATTATCTGCTTGAGATATCGACTTCGAA